>NC_091348.1:21821863-21859363 GCF_038502225.1 Cherax quadricarinatus
TACTCTGTGGCTGAAGAAATACTTCCTAACATCCCTATGATTCATCTGTGTCTTCAACTTCCAACTGTGTCCCCTTGTTGCTGTGTCCCATCTCTGGAACATCCTGTCTTTGTCCAATATGGTCCTAACGTACACGGTGTACAGGGTCTTGAACGATTCCTTATTGAGATGTCGGAATGCTGTTCTGAGGTTTGCTAGGCGCCCATATGCTGCAGCAGTTATTTGGTTGATGTGCGCTTCAGGAGATGTGCCTGGTGTTATACTCACCATAAGATCTTTTTCCTTGAGTGAGGTTTGTAGTCTCTGGCCCCCTAGACTGTACTCCGTCTGCGGTCTTCTTTGCCCTTCCCCAATCTTCATGACTTTGCACTTGGTTGGGTTAAACTCCAGGAGCCAATTGCTGGACCAGGTCTGCAGCCTGTCCAGATCCCTTTCTAGTTCTGCCTGGTCTTCGATCGAATGAATTCTTCTCATCAACTTCACGTCATCTGCAAACAGGGACACCTCAGAGTCTATTCCTTCCGTCATGTCGTTCACAAATACCAGAAACAGCACTGGTCCTAGGACTGACCCCTGTGGGACCCCGCTGGTCACAGGTGCCCACTCTGACACCTCGCCACGTACCATGACTTGCTGCTGTCTTCCTGACAAGTATTCCCTGATCCATTGTAGTGCCTTCACTGTTATCCCTGCTTGGTCCTCCAGTTTTTGCACTAATCTCTTGTGTGGAACTGTGTCAAACGCCTTCTTGCAGTCCAAGAAAATGCAATCCACCCACCCCTCTCTCTCTTGTCTTACTGCTGTCACCATGTCATGGAACTCCAGTAGTTTTGTGACACAGGATTTCCCGTCCCTGAAACCATGTTGGCTGCTGTTGATGAGATCATTCCTTTCTCAGTGTTCCACCACTCTTCTCCTGATAATCTTCTCTATGACTTTGCATATTATACATGTCAGTGACACTGGTCTGTAGTTTAGTGCTTCATGTCTGTCTCCTTTTTAAAAGACTGGGACTACATTTGCTGTCTTCCATGCCTCAGGCAATCTCCCTGTTTCGATAGACGTATTGAATATTGTTGTTAGGGGTACACATAGCGCCTCTGCTCCCTCTCTCAGGACCCATGGAGAGATGTTATCCGGCCCCATTACCTTTGAGGTATCTAGCTCACTCAGAAGCCTCTTCACTTCTTCCTCGTTTGTGTGTACTGTGTCCAGCACTTGGTGGTGTGCCCCACCTCTCTGTCATTCTGGAGCCCCTTCTGTCTCCTCTGTGAACACTTCTTTAAATCTCTTGTTCAGCTCCTCACATACTTCACGGTCATTTCTTGTTGTCTCTCCTCCTTCCTTCCTTAGCCTGATTACCTGGTCCTTGACTGTTGTTTTTTTCCTGATATGGCTGTATAACAGCTTCGGGTCAGATTTGGCTTTCGTTGCTGTGTCGTTTTCATGTTGTCGTTGGGCCTCCCTTCTTATCTGTGCATACTCATTTCTGGTTCTACGACTTCTCTCCTTATTCTCCTGGGTCCTTTGCCTTCTATATTTCTTCCATTCCCTAGCACACTTGGTTTTTGCCTCCCTGCACCTTTGGGTGAACCATGGGCTCATCCTGGCTTTTTCATTAATCCTGTTACCTTTGGGTACAAACCTCTCCTCAGCCTCCTTGCACATTGTTGCTACATATTCCATCATCTCATTAACTGGCTTCCCTGCCAGTTCTCTGTCTCACTGAACCCCGTGCAGGAAGTTCCTCATTCCCGTGTAGTCCCATTTCTTGTAGTTTGGCTTCATTCGTCCTGGCCTTCCTGCTTCCCCATCCACTTGTAGCTCTACTGTGTATTCGAAGCTTAAAACCACATGATTGCTGGCCCCAAAGGGTCTTTCATATGTGATGTCCTCAATATCTGCACTACTCAAGGTGAATACTAGGTCCAGTCTTGCTGGTTCATCCTCTCCTCTCTCTCTTGCAGTGCCCCTTACGTGTTGGTGCATGAAGCTTTCCAGTACCACCTCCCTCATCTTAGCCCTCCATGTGTCTTGGCCCCCATGTGACTCCAAGTTTTCCCAATCGATTTCCTTGTGGTTAAAGTCACCCATGATCAGGAGCTTTGCCCTGCTTGCATGAGCTCTTCTGACCACTGCAGCCAGTGTGTCAACCATCACACTATTGCTCTCGTCATACTCTTGCCTTGGCCTCCTGCTGTTCTGTGGTGGGTTATACATCACTGCAATTACCACCTTGGAACCTCCTGAGTGAAGTGTTCCCGCTATGTAATCGCTTGCTTCTCCGCTGTCTCCTCTCTCCAGCTCATCAAAATTCCATCGGTTTTTGATCAACAGTGCCACTCCTCCACCCCCTGTTACCTCTGTCTTTCCTCAGGATCTGGTATCCCGTTGGAAAGATGGCACCTGTTATCATACCTGTTAGCTTGGTTTCTGTGAGAGCTATGATGTCTGGTGATGCCTCTTTGACTCTTTCGTGCCACTCCTCCTACTTATTTGTTATTCCATCAGCGTTTGTGTATCATACCTTCAGTTTCCTTTCCAGCACTGTGTGGTTTGGGGGGCCTGTGAGAGTGGGAGACCTGGTAGCATACTGTGGGATTCTATAGCTGAGTGTTGGGTGGAAGCTGTGAGTGTGGATTGTAGTTTGTGTTGGGATGGTGTTCTGAGGATAGTTCTGTGTGTGCTTGCCCTTGCTGCTCTGTTCTGCTCTGATTGACCTCTCCTGGTTCCATCCTTGTCTCTTTTCGTAGCTCCTTTCGCTTTTTTGTCCTCTCCCTCAGCTGCTGTCGTGCTGTTTGTGTTCTGTCTCTGTCTAGGAACACCCTCTTGTACTTTTCCGAGTATTTCAACCTGGTTTCTCTTGGAGGATCCTGTTCCGCACTGTTTCGTTCAGCTTGATCGGCCGTTTTCTTCCCTTCAAGTACCCCTCTATTCTCTGAAAATTTGCAATCTAGTCCATGTCTTCTTCACCTATTTCCGTGATGATGTTCTCAATCTCCTTTCTTTCTGCCTGCCGTCTTTCAGTGTGTGTCCTTTCCTCTCTCTCCTGAAGCCCGTGGATAAACACTAATTTTGCCCTTTCCTCCTCCCATTGCCTCTCCCTCTCTGACTGGTTCCTGTCTGTACATGGTCATTTTCTCCCTTGTTTTTTTCCAGTGGCTCTTGGTTGCATTGTTGTGCCTCTACATTTGACCAATCACCCTGTCCACCTGCACCCAGCTGCTCTTCCCTTTCACTCCTTGGCCCTTCTTGGCAGGTTGATATGGCCTTAGCATAATTCATATCTTCTTCCTGTTCGGCCTCTCAGCTTCATATGCTGTGTCTTCTCTGGTCATTTCCCCTGTAACTTGCTTCAGCCTGTTTATCTCATCTTCTAGGACCCTTATCCTGGTTATTGCAGTTTCTACTTGTGCCTCCCAATTCTTCTTCTGTGTGTGTGTGTGTGTGTGTGTGTGTGTGTGTGTGTGTGTGTGTGTGTGTGTGTGTGTGTATACTCACCTGATTGTGGTTGCAGGGGTCGATTCACAGCTCCTGGCCCCGTTTATGTGTATATATGTGTGTGTATGTGTAAGCTCAAGCACACATCTTAAAACAATGACAAATTTAATGACTAAACAACACATTAATTAAAAATTATAACACAGGTTAAGTATGTTTACTTGATTCGTTTCACACTTCATGATTACAAGATCATCTGTATTAAGTCCCCCAGATCCCTGAGAAGTTATTCTAATGTATTTTTATTAATGAATTCTTGACTTGCAGTGAATAAACTCAGCAGGTGGTTATAAACTCAGCAGGTGGTTATAAGCTCAGCAGGTGGTTATAAGCTCAGCAGGTGGTTATAAGCTCAGCAGGTGGTTATAAACTCAGCAGGTGGTTATAAACTCAGCAGGTGGTTATAAACTCAGCAGGTGGTTATAAACTCAGCAGGTGGTTATAAACTCAGCAGGTGGTCATAAGCTCAGCAGGTGGTTATAAACTCAGCAGGTGGTTATAAACTCAGCAGATGGTTATAAACTCAGCAGGTGGTCATAAACTCAGCAGGTGGTCATAAACTCAGCAGGTGGTCATAAGCTCAGCAGGTGGTTATAAACTCAGCAGGTGGTTATAAACTCAGCAGGTGGTTATAAGCTCAGCAGGTGGTTATAAACTCAGCAGGTGGTTATAAACTCAGCAGGTGGTTATAAACTCAGCAGGTTGTTATAAACTCAGCAGGTGGTTATAAACTCAGCAGGTGGTTATAAACTCAGCAGGTGGTTATAAACTCAGCAGGTGGTTATAAGCTCAGCAGGTGGTTATAAACTCAGCAGGTTGTTATAAACTCTGCAGGTGGTCATAAACTCAGCAGGTGGTCATAAACTCAGCAGGTGGTCATAAGCTCAGCAGGTGGTTATAAACTCAGCAGGTGGTTATAAACTCAGCAGATGGTCATAAACTCAGCAGGTGGTCATAAGCTCAGCAGGTGGTCATAAACTCAGCAGGTGGTCATAAACTCAGCAGGTGGTCATAAGCTCAGCAGGTGGTCATAAATTCAGCTCAGCAGGTGGTCATAAACTCAGCAGGTGGTCATAAGCTCAGCAGGTGGTCATAAACTCAGCAGGTGGTCATAAGCTCAGCAGGTGGTCATAAACTCAGCAGGTGGTCATAAGCTCAGCAGGTGGTCATAAGCTCAGCAGGTGGTCATAAACTCAGCAGATGGTCATAAGCTCAGCAGGTGGTCATAAGCTCAGCAGGTGGTCATAAACTCAGCAGGTGGTCATAAGCTCAGCAGGTGGTCATAAACTCAGCAGATGGTCATAAACTCAGCAGGTGGTCAAGCTCAGCAGGTGGTCATAAACTCAGCAGGTGGTCATAAGCTCAGCAGGTGGTCAAGCTCAGCAGGTGGTTATAAGCTCAGCAGGTGGTCATAAACTCAGCTCAGCAGGTGGTCATAAGCTCAGCAGATGGTCATAAGCTCAGCAGATGGTCATAAGCTCAGCAGATGGTCATAAGCTCAGCAGGTGGTTATAAACTCAGCAGATGGTCATAAGCTCAGCAGGTGGTCATAAACTCAGCAGGTGGTCATAAGCTCAGCAGGTGGTTATAAACTCAGCAGGTGGTTATAAGCTCAGCAGGTAGTTATAAGCTCAGCAGGTGGTTATAAACTCAGCAGGTGGTTATAAACTCAGCAGGTGGTTATAAACTCAGCAGGTTGTTATAAACTCAGCAGGTGGTTATAAACTCAGCAGGTGGTTATAAGCTCAGCAGGTGGTTATAAACTCAGCAGGTTGTTATAAACTCTGCAGGTGGTCATAAACTCAGCAGGTGGTCATAAACTCAGCAGGTGGTCATAAGCTCAGCAGGTGGTTATAAACTCAGCAGGTGGTTATAAACTCAGCAGATGGTCATAAACTCAGCAGGTGGTCATAAGCTCAGCAGGTGGTCATAAACTCAGCAGGTGGTCATAAACTCAGCAGGTGGTCATAAGCTCAGCAGGTGGTCATAAACTCAGCTCAGCAGGTGGTCATAAACTCAGCAGGTGGTCATAAGCTCAGCAGGTGGTCATAAACTCAGCAGGTGGTCATAAGCTCAGCAGGTGGTCATAAACTCAGCAGGTGGTCATAAACTCAGCAGATGGTCATAAGCTCAGCAGGTGGTCATAAGCTCAGCAGGTGGTCATAAACTCAGCAGGTGGTCATAAGCTCAGCAGGTGGTCATAAACTCAGCAGATGGTCATAAACTCAGCAGGTGGTCAAGCTCAGCAGGTGGTCATAAACTCAGCTCAGCAGGTGGTCATAAGCTCAGCAGGTGGTCATAAACTCAGCAGGTGGTCAAGCTCAGCAGGTGGTCATAAGCTCAGCAGGTGGTCATAAACTCAGCTCAGCAGGTGGTCATAAGCTCAGCAGATGGTCATAAGCTCAGCAGGTGGTTATAAACTCAGCAGATGGTCATAAGCTCAGCAGGTGGTCATAAACTCAGCAGGTGGTCATAAGCTCAGCAGGTGGTTATAAACTCAGCAGGTGGTTATAAGCTCAGCAGGTAGTTATAAGCTCAGCAGGTGGTTATAAACTCAGCAGGTGGTTATAAACTCAGCAGGTGGTTATAAACTCAGCAGGTTGTTATAAACTCAGCAGGTGGTTATAAACTCAGCAGGTGGTTATAAGCTCAGCAGGTGGTTATAAACTCAGCAGGTTGTTATAAACTCTGCAGGTGGTCATAAACTCAGCAGGTGGTCATAAACTCAGCAGGTGGTCATAAGCTCAGCAGGTGGTTATAAACTCAGCAGGTGGTTATAAACTCAGCAGATGGTCATAAACTCAGCAGGTGGTCATAAGCTCAGCAGGTGGTCATAAACTCAGCAGGTGGTCATAAACTCAGCAGGTGGTCATAAGCTCAGCAGGTGGTCATAAACTCAGCTCAGCAGGTGGTCATAAACTCAGCAGGTGGTCAAGCTCAGCAGGTGGTCATAAGCTCAGCAGATGGTCATAAGCTCAGCAGGTGGTCATAAGCTCAGCAGGTGGTCATAAACTCAGCAGATGGTCATAAGCTCAGCAGGTGGTCATAAGCTCAGCAGGTGGTCATAAACTCAGCAGGTGGTCATAAGCTCAGCAGGTGGTCATAAACTCAGCAGATGGTCATAAACTCAGCAGGTGGTCAAGCTCAGCAGGTGGTCATAAACTCAGCTCAGCAGGTGGTCATAAGCTCAGCAGGTGGTCATAAACTCAGCAGGTGGTCAAGCTCAGCAGGTGGTCATAAGCTCAGCAGGTGGTCATAAACTCAGCTCAGCAGGTGGTCATAAGCTCAGCAGATGGTCATAAGCTCAGCAGATGGTCATAAGCTCAGCAGATGGTCATAAGCTCAGCAGGTGGTTATAAACTCAGCAGATGGTCATAAGCTCAGCAGGTGGTCATAAACTCAGCAGGTGGTCATAAACTCAGCAGGTGGTCAAGCTCAGCAGATGGTCATAAACTCAGCAGGTGGTCATAAGTCAGTTTCCTCAAATAAATTTAACAGTGTTTAGATACAGCTGCAGCATTATTTTTAGATATCCTTCGTAATGGGATACTTATTGTGGCCATTTCTTTCAGGGTTTCAGTGAGATAACTCGAGAATGGCTCTTCTTATAAGAGTTAAACTTTCAGTGCTTATACCTCGTCCTTCGGCCTGATGTATAGCTGGAAAATAACATTTTTGTACATGCAGATATAGAAGTTAGCAACTTAGATGAATCATAGGGATGTTAGGAAGTATTTCTTCAGCCTTAGAGTTGTCAAGAAGTGGAAGAGTCTTGAGAGTGAAATAGTGGTGGCAGGACCCATACATAGTTTTTAAGAAGAGGTACGACAAGGCATTTGAAGCAGGGAGAAAGTGAACTTAATAGCGACTAACGATGAGGAGGGGCCAGGAGCTGTGTATCAATCCCTGAAATCACAAATAGGTGAGTGCAAACACACACACACACACACACACACACACACACACACACACACACACACACAAATTCAACTACAGAACATTTCAGACAGCCTCCAACTCCCCACCCCCCTCTTCACTTTCTCTAACCTTCACACCTTTCAAACTTCAGACGGCTCACTTTCCCTGCCATTATAGTTTCATGCCCTCATGTTCCTGACGTTATTAATACCCTTGTTCTCCCTCCCAGCCCTTTGTGACCACGCTCTCATCATTCCAATAATCACGTTTCGTATGGACCAGTTTTCCCCAGCCTGCCGCCTTGTCCCTCTATAATATATTTTTTAAATATTTTACGAAATTGGGCAAATCAGCACCGTGCAGCTAGCGTACCCTGTATGATAACTACATTGTGGGAACACCAGCTATGTTCTGCTACCCTCATCTGCATGATAGCTACATTGTGGGGAACACCAGCAGTTTTCTTCTACTCTTCTACATGACAACTACCGTATTCTATATGATAGTTACACTACAGTCATGCTAGCAGTGTGTAGCTACGCTACACAATAGTTACATTATGGGAACAGGCGTAGTATGTTGTCACCTTATTTTATTAATAGTTACATAGAAGCAAGAGTAACTTATGTTACCCTGTCATATCATTACACAGTCTGGGATCTGTGCATCAGGTAACGAAATGCGTCAGCCTAAGCTGGGAGGCTTCAGGAGGGCGATAAGGATAGCGAGAAGCATTCCAGTATGGTTCCAGTAGCTACGGCAGCTTCAAAAGTTTTCGTTCCAGCCGAGCTGGTTACCATTACTTGGTAATTTGCACTAGTACTGGTGACATCCATTTGAACCATGTATATGGAGGAACCGTTCCTTTCTTCGGATCAAGTGGATTATTCTCTCATATTCGGAAGGTGTTGTGCGATTCTTACAGGTTTGGCGCATCCCAAGGAATATTTTAATAATTATTCAATAAACCATGGTCATAAACGCCCGAAAAATACAATATATGCAAAGTCCAGTTTTGCGATATTTCAAGTTGGAAATTATTTTTTATTTGCTGAAAAAAAACATACAAGAATTTTAGTAATTAATAAAAAATTCCGGCAATTTGCCCATTTTTTCCAGATTTATTATGAGAGATTTGAAACCAGGCGAAAATTAATTGCAAAATATCCATCTTCATAATGTAAATATAAAAAGTAAAAAAAAATTGCACGTGCACACACACACACACACACACACACACACACACACACACACACACACACACACACGCACACACACACACACACACACAGGGCCAGGAGCTATGAATCGACCCCTTCAACCACAAATAAGTGAGTACACGCCACAGATACTCAGCAGGTCGTAGAAATGTTAAAAGCCCTGTAGAAATATTGGTAACGGAAGCCATGTTGTGCAAGAAAGGTATAAAATACCGACAATATGAAAGTTAAGACACATGTGCAACATCTGGATATCTTTATTGTAGACGTTTCGCCATCCAGTGGCTTTATATATACAGATTCTAGGACATAATAGGAAGACAGTAGAACTATATACAAAAGATGAGGTAATCAGTCCCTCGGCCTTGGAGTAGGAAGCCATGGAAGCCATGTTGACGATACAAGAGGAGGAGGAACGGGAGCCACAAAACTCTCGTTGTAAAAGGCATAAATTTAGTAAGAGAACCCGAGAGGAAAGTGCGCAGGCAGAAAGAACCAAAACTTGAAGATCAGCTAAGAGATGTTAGCTGCTAGTGAGACAAGCAAAGTCTGACTTGACTCGTGAAATTGTAATACCGCAAGTTTTACAACTCACTCGCCAGGGGTTCAACCCCCACCCGTTCCGTGGTTTGAAAGAATTGTCAAGAGTAGACCCATGAAAAGGCAAAGACAATGTCACTGCAAGTTCTATTTACAAGACCAGGAGAAAAAAAAACCTGGTGATGAGAAGAAAATCAAATCTGAAGGAAACTAGCAACATGAAAGCAATCTATGTATCAAAGATGCTTGAACATGAGAAGGGAAGAATGTTGGAAAAAAAACAAGAGAAAGAAGAAAGGATGGAGATGGTTAACAGGGTATGAGAGACCAAGAAATGTCCCCAGCAGTATGGAGAGACAGTTCAGTTCATCTTAGTACAGCAGTAAGAGATATCAGCCATAAGGAGATTGAAAAGGAAAATTGTGGCCCCTCTCCCCCCTGGGGGAACAAAAACACAGAGAGAGAGAGAAATATTAACACTATAATGATGTAAAGAAAACAACAAGAGAAGATGAAAATGGCACAATAGAAACAACTTATTGCGAACCACTAACTACACAAATAACCCGCACATAGAAGAGGGGAGCTTACGACGACGTTTCGGTCCGACTTGGACCATTTACAAAGTCACAGTGCGATTTTGAAAATGGACCAAGTCGGACCGGAACGTCGTCTAGGCTCCTCTCTTATACGTGCGGGTTATTTGTGTATTGTTCCAGCCACTGTATTGTGCCTTCTTTGTTATTTAACAACTAAATGCCAACAGTTATACAGTATTTAAATAGATGGCTTAGAAAACCAACAAGTTGATATTGAGACACTTGTGTAACATTTGGGTATCACTCTTCTGGAAACGTTTCGTAAGCCAGTGGCTGGCGAAACGTTTCTGGAATAAAGATACCCAAAATATTGTTCATATGCCTTATTAATCAATTGTGTAGTACTAAGGTTTGGATGCCTTCCGAAAATGGAGATAGAGGAAAAAGCGAAGGACTTTGAATGTCCAAGTGATAAGACTGGAGGAGGAGGATGGAACGCTTACGGCGAGTGACAGAGACTTATGTGAAGAGTTTAGCAAAATATTCAGAGAGATCTTCACAGAAGACCTTCAAAGAGGCCTTTACAGAAGCCTTCACAGAAGGACTTTGGAAAAGCCTTTACAAAAGAAGCCTTCACAGAAGGCCTTCAAAGAGGTCTCTACAGAAGGCCTTCAACGAAGCCCTCACAGAAGGCCTTCAAAGAGGTTTTTACAGAATGATTTCAACGAAGCCCTCACAGAAGGCCTTCAAAGAGGTCTTCACAGAAGGCCTTCAACGAAGCCTTCACAAAAAGCCTGCTTGTAGTCAGAGCAGATCAACATAAGCTAGAAAACATCATCTCAGCATAAGTAGTGAAACTACCAAACATTATTATAACAAAATCAATAGAACAATACAAGCTAGCTCCATTAGAGCAGAGAGACGGAGCAAAACCATCGTCTTCCCCAGTTCCTCCAATCAGGACAGCTGCAAGAAAGTTAGTAAAAGTATATATTGTAACAATTATATATATATTGTTACAAAATGCGACATCCATAAAGTGTAGACATCTCCAGAGAATACTAAAAGGTCAACTAATTGATCACCCTTCTAATATCTATCCTGTTTCTGGTTTTGTAATAGTTTGTCAGAGAACATTCCAGTCCTGTTATCCTTTAAAATTAAGAGCCTTTTTAATAGTGCTTTGGGATAACAACTGGATGAATATCAACTAACCACATTAGATTTGAGATCTTTAATAGCAAAGTTGTCTAGGTGGTCATAAAGTTAATATATTTTGGTATAATAAAGGAGATAAGCTTGTACACAACTCTTGGAGTATAACCTGGTATAGTTATCTTGTACATATAATCGTATAATGCTAAGGGTACATTTAATAACTGTACTACTCTTAAGTGCCGTTAAGTACGTTGCTAAGATGAGATATACTTATTAATATATGAGAAATATAAGTACGAATGTTTATGTGCTCCATAATACTTGGTATGACTCAGTAAGACTGGAATCGACTTAGACTCGTACTGTGACTGACAAGTTCCTAAATAATCTAACTTCTCAACCATCAAGACAATCAAGCAGCTTGCTTGAACAGTATGACGAACCATTCGTTAAAGATCAATAAAGTATGAAACAGCAGTGAACAGCATAGCGTCAGGCAAGGAATAAAGGAGACAAATTACCCTAACTGTGAATCTTTAACAGATTGTACACAAAAGACAAACCTACGTTATTACTGAAACTCGGTTCAGCACTATTAATTCCCCGACTACGGCATTGCATAGATGCCAGAACAAGTGTAGATCTAAAGTTTAACTCAGACCAGAGATATACAGATTGTCTCTACAACACAACCCGAAACTGCAAGATGTTTCTGGTAAATATCTTTAATGACATCTTAGCCTCTGGACACTTCCCCAGGGCACTTAAATTAGCAAGGATGATATTCATTGCAAAAACCCAACAAAGACAAGCACAAACCTATCTCCTTACTGGAAGTCACTGGCAAAATCCTTGAATAAATCATCTCCAATAGAGTGAACTACTACATGGATTTCAATCACCTTTTCACTGAAAAGCAGTTCAGCTTCAGGACCCACAGAGGAACCCAGAAGCTATCCATATAATCTTCGATGCCATGGACAGCCTTAGGAAACATGACAGCATTGCCCTAATTGCCACAAGGGATGTACACAAAGCTTTTGACAGCCTGTGGCACGGCAGGTTCATATTCAAAATTGCCGACCTTCTGGACCACAACTGGACCTTCCTTAGGCTTATACGTAACTTCTTATCAGGAAGAAGCATCATCCCCCACCCTCGAAGGCAAGTCAGCAGAGCCTTTCAGTTGGCTGGAGTACAGTCAACTTCGAGAAGAAATGGAGAATCACGACCAATCCAGACAAAGTCCTCATCAGCACCATTGGATGTTTTGCCACAACTATTGACAACAAAGGGGGTATCTGCATCAGAGGTACATCAGAAACCCGAGCAAGGGATATGAGATCGACCGATTATTCCACTCTCATCTCACATCTCCAAAAAAGGTAAACTTAGCAAAAGTCTGCCCTCTCCCACATTAAGAAGCATCTGTTCAAGGACATGATAAGATCTATGCTTGAATATCCTTGTGTGCTCATGTCACTAACAACGAAATCCAACATGTTACAGCTGCAAAGAGTCCAGAACAATCTCCACAATCCACAGTCCACAATCTCCAGGCGGAGAGACAGAATCAGAATGGAAGATCACATCCAACAGGAGATCGATGTAATTAATGTCAGGCTAGATAAATTAAAGAAGAGACAATTACAAGACATGCAAGAACTCTATATACCAGAAAGAGAAAACCCTCCACAACCACCACCACCGACTACATTATCAACACACCTCCCCACAGAACCCATAAGATGTTCCTCCAATAAAGAGTCCAGTGTTTCATGCCCATTGAGAACTTCCTGAGACAAAAAATCTTAAGTGATCTCTCTGAAGATATAGAAGAATGGGTACTATCAGAGCCATTCTATGTCCAATAAGGATAAAGCCACCCCAATCTATGAACATTTTACTTCTAACTAATTAACATTTATATCTAACCATGTAACATCCGCAAACCTCCAACGGCAGGACACCACCTCAGAAACAGCTCGGCAGACCAACAACTCCAAAAAAGCAGCCAACCTCCATCCAGCGCCCTACAACCTCCATCCAGTGCCCTACAACCTCCATCCAGCGCCCTACAACCTCCATCCAGTGCCCTACAACCTCCATCCAGTGCCCTACAACCTCCATCCAGCGCCCTGGAACCTCCATCCAGGACCCTACAGCCTCCATCCAGCGCCCTACAACCTCCATCCAGCACCCTACAACCTCCATCCAGTGCCCTACAACCTCCATCCAGTGCCCTACAACCTCCATCCAGTGCCCTACAACCTCCATCCAGTGCCCTACAACTTCCATCCAGCGCCTTACAACCTCCATCCAGCACCCTACAACCTCCATCCAGTGCCCTACAACCTCCATCCAGTGCCCTACAACCTCCATCCAGTGCCCTACAACTTCCATCCAGCGCCTTACAACCTCCATCCAGTGCCCTACAACCTCCATCCAGCGCCCTACAACCTCCATCCAGTGCCCTACAACCTCCATGCAACGCCCTACAACTTCCATCCAGCATCCTACAACTTCCATCCAGTGCCCTACAACTTCCATCCAGTGCCCTACAACCTCCATCCAGTGCCCTACAACCTCCATCCAGCGTCCTACAACCTCCATCCAGCGTCCTACAACCTCCATCCAGCGCCCTACAACCTCCATCCAGCACTCTACAACCTCCATCCAGTACCCTACAACCTCCATCCAGCAGCTTACAACCTCCATCCAGCGCCCTACAACCTCTATCCAGCGCCCTACAACCTCTATCCAGCGCTCTACAACCTCCATCCAGTGCCCTGCAACCTCCATCCAGTGCCCTGCAACCTCCATCCAGCGCCCTACAACTTCCATCCAGCGCCCTACAACCTCCATCCAGCGCTCTACAACTTCCATCCAGCACCCTACAACCTCCATCCAGCGCCCTACAACCTCCATCCAGCGCTCTACAACTTCCATCCAGCACCCTACAACCTCCATCCAGCGCCCTACAACCTCCATCCAGCGCCCTACAACCTCCATCCAGCTCCCTACAACCTCCATCCAGCGCCCTACAACTTCCATCCAGCGCCCTACAACTTCCATCCAGCGCCCTACAACTTCCATCCAGCACCCTACAACCTCCATCCAGCACCCTACAACCTCCATCCAGCACCCTACAACCTCCATCCAGCACCCTACAACCTCCATCCAGCACCCTACAACTTCCATCCAGCACCCTACAACCTCCATCCAGCACCTTACAAACACCATCTCCAGCAAGCGCCCTGTAACCAACCTCCTGCGTGAAAAAAAAGAAAGACATGCAATAGCAAATCCTATACTTGCTACTAATTTAGCACCATGCACGTGTGTAGGTTGTATACATGTGTACCGTTGACAGGTAGTGTGGTATACCCCACCTCATGTATCTCATGAATAATGCTACACACACACACATACCCTTATTCAAACACACCGAAGTGGTTAGGCCACTTACCTTTATTACCCACTCTCACTACCCCCCACCCCCCCCACCCACCCTTTTCCAATATTCTATCCTTACCTATTCTTCTCCCTCCCACCACCTTACCAAACCTCTGGTTACAAATCGCCAGTCGCCACCAACTTTAAATAAGTTTTACGTAAGGTTAGTCTACGAGTATATAACATACAAATTTTTAGCAAAAGTTTTAGGTCACACATACTATGTTATAGCCACATATAAGAATGTTAAGTCGATTTAACCTGGGATAACCAAATAAAGACAAATACTGTGACATTTCTGATCAGAAGAGAGCCAGTAATCAGGCTCCCTTCTGATCAGTAATCTCCAGTAATCTCCTCCCTCTCTTCCCCACAGGCTGTTGGTGGTGGTGGTGGTTGTGGATGTGGTGGTGAGTCAATAATCTCCTCCCTTTCTCCCTCACAGGCTGGTGGTGGGGCAATACGTCAGCGTCCATGGTCAGGTGATCAGTCACGTCAACATCTCCGGAGTGAGAGTGGAGGATGGAGGGAGTTACTCCTGCACTGCCTCCAACACTGCTGCCTCTGTCCTCCACGCTGCCCCCCTCCATGTCTACGGTAGGTCCACCCCCCAGTTTACCCCTACGTCTTACCCTAGGTCACATCTAGGGCTTCCCTACATCACTTATAGGTCACCTCCAGTGTGACATAAGTGTGTGTTACATTTTATTCGGCGCATGTCACACACCCATATATGCTGCTTCCCGACCAGTGAACCAGGTACTAGGGGTTTAAAGATCAGGGGACCCGTCGTTATACCAGCACCTGGGTTCAACCAACCATTCACAAGAAAGCCCGCCAAAGCTGTGAAGCGATGTGGTCCACTCGTGGAAACAACTTTGAAGCGATGTGGTCCACTCGTGGAAACAACTTTGGCAGACTTGTCTTCACTGCTGGTCGCCATGGTTTACCGTGTCTTATGCTTGCTTTTGCCTCATTGTACATAGTGTAAATACTGTATTTAGGCTATATAACACTGTAAGTTCCAGCTTGTTTTGGTGAAGAATATATGATTCAGTTATTTGCTGTTGTCTTTTGCTTGTTCCCAAGTGGTAATCGCATTACGGCAAGGCGTGCAGGCCATTTCTACACCTGTGTTCGTAATATCCGGCCAGCTACAAAGTGACCTCCTTCAGGTCAGCCCCAGGGTAGTTTCCTTTAGATTTACACTAGTGATTGAAAGGAACAATTCTAAACAGCCTGAACGTAGCAATTAATAACATTACTCTGACCCAGCCAGGTCCTAAGGAGAGTCCTTAGCTTGCCCAGCCAGGTCCTAAGGAGAATCCTTCGCTTGCCCAGCCAGGTCCTAAGGAGAGTCCTTAGCTTGCCCAGCCAGGTCCTAAGGAGAGTCCTAAGCTTGCCCAGCCGGTGAGAACCGCGTGTATGTACCAGTAGTCGGGGATTCGGTACTACTTAATATGTAATTCTGCAGTATATTCACGTACAGAAGCTGCCGTAGAACCATGTAAAGAAGGTTGGACCACGTACAGAATTTGCCTTAGAAACACGTGCCAAAGTTACCGTTGCAACACATACAGAAGTTGCCGTTGCAACACATACAGAAGTTGCCGTTGCAACACATACAGAAGTTCCCGTTGCAACACATACAGAAGTTGCCGTTGCAACACATACAGAAGTTGCCGTTGCAACACATACAGAAGTTCCCGTTGCAACACATACAGAAGTTGCCGTTGCAACACATACAGAAGTTGCCGTTGCAACACATACAGAAGTTGCCGTTGCAACACGTACAGAAGTTGCCGTTGCAACACGTACAGAAGTTCCCGTTGCAACACATACAGAAGTTGCCGTTGCAACACATACAGAAGTTGCCGTTGCAACACATACAAGGATCAAGAATATACGCATTAATTTTGCTGAGGTTATTAAAAATTTACCAAATAATACACATTCTAATAATTATATCGGAGTTATTGACTTATAGTAGATGAGATGAGATTCTCAGCAGTACCAGCCAATTAATAAAAAGTCAGAGATTACTGTTGTAGAAACTTCCATACATAAAAAAGTCATAGGTTTAAATAAAAGATGAAAAAAAAGGTACTCTTGAGTCTAGATTATAAAGAACTATGTGACATCTTCAAAGTGATGTAAGTTTGTTTTAACAAGACACACTTCACTTGAGCAATGTCGAGTGGACGAGATTAGGACGAGTCTAACGGTTAGGTTAAGTTAGGTTAGGTTAGTAGTAGTTAGATTAAGTTAGTAGTTAAGTTAGTGTAGTAGTAGTTAGGTTAAGTGAGGTTAGGTTAGGTTAAGTTCGTCAAGAAACAGGACAAGTTGTTAGGTAAGACACATATGCAACAGTTAGACAACTTTATTCCGAAACGTTTCGCCTACACAGTAGGCTTCTTCAGTCGAATACAGAAAGTAGGCAGGAACAGTAGAGATGTGAAGACGATGTAATCAGTCCATTACCCTTGAAGTCGTCTTCACATCTCTACTGTTCCTGCCTACTTTCTGTATTCGACTGAAGAAGCCTACTGTGTAGGCGAAACGTTTCGGAATAAAGTTGCCTAACTGTTGCATATGTGTCTTACCTAACAACCTGTCGGTATTGTATACCATTTTGATATTCAACAAGACAAGTGTTTCCTGACGTGGGTCTTAGTCAGATGATGACCCGCCGTTGGAGCTTTTGGTCATCTGACCAAGACCTTCCGCTGGCTTACCGGTCCACTCCTTTAAATATTATGGTCATAGTTATAACCATTTAGCTACTGAGTCTAAAGGGAAAAGCTATATCTGGCAGACGGCGAGCGTCGAGGGGAAGGTTAGGTAAGGTTTATCAGGAAACAGGACAAGTGTTTCCTTACGCGGGTCTTAGTCATATGAAGACCCTCTCAGATGTAGCTTTTGGTCATCTGACCGGGGCCTTCCGTTGGCTTACTGGTCCACCCCTTTAAAATATTATGGAATTAGAGGGGGAGGTATAGGGCTGTAAGTTGATATGGTAGGAGGGAGCAGAGAACCTGATACATCTAGTCAGGTAACCAGCGACAACGAGAATTGAAGCTAATTACTCTAGCTAGCAAAGACCGGCTCGGTGAATTATTTTTTTTACAACACCGCTATTAGCATATTCTAAATATAAGTTATGAATTATTCACATAGACATCAGAGCATCCAGATATCATTGCTCTGAGTAAATCTTGAATGAATGTAAATAGCTGCCTGGCACCAGAAATAGCAATGACAGAATAGAGAATATTTTAGCATTGCTTGATGCTTGAAAAATGTTGGCACAGTGCTCCAGAAATTCAAATTTAAAAACATGAATTAGAAGCATATGATTTAGTATATGTCGAAATTCAAAGCAATGAGAACGAAAGTATGTTATATATGTTATTGAACATTGTTCACCCCTGCTAACTCCCCCCTCCCTTCCCCATCCCCCTTACAAAGCCAAGTAACGCAATGAGAATGATGCTTGGGAAATAACAGGAGGCAACAGTGCTTATCTAAACACAAGTTGGAACAACCTGTGACGTGACCAAGAAGCTGCCAGACATGCCAGCACGACTCAACATAACTGGCTAAGAGTGACAGTAATATACCGGATCTCGTTCTGACCACAGACTGTGACAGATCAAATCATGACAGAATTTTATTTGTCTAAAAATAGACACAAACGTTGATACCCAAAATAATTTTATAATGATGCCAGTTACAGAACAAAGTTTGGTAAGATGAGCTGAGATATTAGTAATGTGCACTAGAGCAAACTATTATTTTTTTTTATTAACACATCGGCTGTTTCCCACAAAGGTAGGGTGGCTCAAAAAAGAGTTTTTTTCACCATCATTCACTCTATCACTGTCTTGCCAGAGGATTGCTTACACAGTTATAAAACTGCAACACTAACACCTCTCCTTTAGAGTGTACACACGCTACTTCCCGTCTCCGGGACTCAAGTCCGGCCTGCCGGTTTCCCTGAATCCCTTGATATAAATGTTACCTTGCTCACACTCCAACAGCACATCAAGCCCTAAAAGCCATTTGTCTCCATTCGCGTTTATCTAACACACTCACGCATGCTTGCTAGAAGTCCAAGCCCCTCGTACAAAACACCTTCTTTACCCCCTCCAACCTTTCCTAGACCGACCTTTACCCCGCCATTCCTCCACTACAGATTACATACTCTCGAAGTCATTCTATTTTGTCCCACCCTCTCTACATGTCCGAATCATCTCAACAACCCTTCCTCAGCCCTCTGGATAATAATTTTGGTAATCCAGCACCTCCTCCTAATTTTCGAACTACGAATTCTCTGTATTGTATTCACATCACACATTGCCCTCAGACACGACATCTCCACTGCCTTCTCCTTGTTGCAACATTCATCACTCATGCTTCACACCCATATAAGAGCGTTCGTATAACTATACTCTCATACATTCCCTTCATTGCTTCCAAGGACAAAGTTCTTTGTCCCCACAGACTCCTCAGTGCATCACTCACCTTTTTCCCCTCATCAATTCTATGATTCACCTCATCTTTCATAGACCCATCTGGTGACATATACACTTTTAAATATCTCTATATATTCACCTAATCCATACTCTCTCCCTCCAGCCTGATATCCAATCTTTCGTTACCCAGTTTTTTTGTTATCCTCATAACCTTACTCTTTCCTATATTCACTTTTAAAATTCTTCTTTTACATACCCTACCAAACTCATCCAACAACCTCTGCAACTTCTCTCCAGAATATCCCAAAAGCACAGTGTCATCAGCAAAGAACAACTGTGACAATTCCTTCTTTGCGTTAGATTCTTTATCCTTAAACCCCAAACCTCTTGCCAAGACCCTCGCATTTACTTCTCTTACAACTACATCTATAAATATATTGAACAACCACGGTGACATCACACATCCTTGTCTAAGGCCTACTTTTACTGGGAAATAATCACCTTCTCTCCTATATACTCAAACTTGAGCCTCACTGTCCTCGTAAAAGCTTCTGACTGCTTTCAATAACTTACCTCCTATTCCATACATTTGCAACACCTGCCAAATTGCCCCCCCCCTATCCACCCTGTCATACGCCTTTTGCAAATATATAAATGCCACAAAAACCTGTGAGGAGACCTTACCACATCCTCCAGCTCATCAACCGGCTTGCTACACTGTAAACTAGAGGTAAGAATTCAGTTACCTAAAAATGGGATGGCAGGTTTTTGAGCTGAATTCCACTAATGGCTTGATTAGATCAATAACCTAATCAGTCATATCCCACACATACACCCTCTACTCTATACGGATACCAGTTCTCTTGCCCACTAAGGAGGTAAGGTGTCAGAAGACCTAAAACTAGCAAGTAATACCCGATGATAGTAGTCCCGTAGCTCTGAAATGGACTCAGCTCACACATTGAGGTTCGCAGTTGGATCCCCGGTACGGGTGGAAACATTGATCGTGTGTCCTTAAGACACCTACTGTCCCTGTTCACCTAGCAGTAAATAGGTACCTGGTCTGGGTCGGATCCTGGGGATGAAATTAACCCATTTTGGTCGATATGCTCTGCATAACCAAGGGTTTTCTATACAGTGTGTCTTTGACGTCAGCTACGTCTGTATATGTTGTACAAATATGTTTGTACAAATTATTATTATTATTATTATTATTATTATTATTATTATTATTATTATTATTATTATTATTTTAAAAGAATGACAAGAACTGTACTAGAATTTATCATATGATCGGCTTAAATGTAACTTTAGGTAAATTAAGCGGACTTTATACAGCATTGAAGAACAACATTACTAAATTTCAGGTTAATTAAAGCTATTTAACCAGAAATAACATGGGTTTCTAAACAGTAGATCGTGCTTGATAAACTTAATAGAATTTAACTATACATATATTAAACTGTGAAGAAAAATTCCCGACGGAAGTATATCTAGACTTCAAAATAAGAATTTCCCAAGATACCCCATCGAAATTTGCTGACCAAAATAAGAATTTCCCAAGATGCCCCATCGAAATTTGCTGACCAAAATAAGAATTTCCCAAGATGCCCCATCGAAATTTGCTGACCAAAATAAGAATTTCCCAAGATACCCCATCGAAATTTGCTGACCAAAATAAGAATTTCCCAAGATGCCCCATCGAAATTTGCTGACCAAAATAAGAATTTCCCAAGATGCCCCATCGAAATTTGCTGACCAAAATAAGAATTTCCCAAGATACCCCATCAAAGCTTGCTGACCAAAATGAAGGTGCATGATATAGACGAAAACTTCTCACCTGGATTAGTGACTGGCTTACTAACAGGAGTGTATATGAATGGCTAAATGTAAAGAGAGGAGTTCCTCAGGAAACGGTACTTGGTCCAGTCCTCTTCACAATGTACATAAACAATCTTGAGATAGGGCTAGCATTTAAGACGGCAAAATTTACGGATGACACAAAACTACGAAAAAATGCAGCACCCAACACAGATTTTTTTGAGTATCTACAGTACTTTGAATACATTAATGTTATATAATCTGAGACGTGGCAGATGAATATGTGTTGACAAGTGCAAAAGAAAGCATTATGGGTATAACTGTTTCAAATATAAATACATTGTTTAGGGGCAAGAAACCAACGAAAACAAGGGAAGAAAAATCACTTAGAAATATTCATAAGGACCACCTCATAAGTAAAAATCATTGCTTATCTGCCAGGCTGTCAGAATTCCAGGTTTTACAGCTGGAAATTTCAAGCAAAAAACACCAGAGATCAAGCTGACTCTATATGATGCACTGATTAGACCAGCTCTTAAATACGCCGTTTAGACCATACCACGGGTAGGGTTAGAACCCGCGATCAGAGAGTCATAAAACTCCAAACTGTCGCTGGTTCTAACCCTACCCGTGGTATGGTTTGTTTGCAATCGTGTCATTACGATTCCGTGAGTCGAATTAGGCCGTTCAATTTGATCCCCAAATTTCATGAAAACGAAGACGCGTTGGAGACTACACAGAGAAGACCAAACTTACGCCATCATTATGAAAAGAACCTTTGAAGAAAGACTTCAAACACTCAACATTTCTCTTTTTTTTAGGAAGCGGAGACTACGAGGAGATCTCATTCAAACCATAAAAAATTAAATGGTTTCGGTACTCAAGTACGAAGAATGATATGAAGGGCAAATTTAATTAGAAACTCGAAATAATGGAGGCAAGAGATGCAACACTAATGCATGTAAATATTTTTATTACAGATTATAGCAAAATGGAATAAACTACCCGATGCGAATATAGAATTCAATTATATACTATGGGTTATTAGTAGTTTTCTTTTTTCTTCATCTTTTTCAAGGTAGTGATATTGAAATGAGATTTTTAATATATATTTTGTCTATGCATTTACATTGTTTCATTTTTTGTACCATTGAGCATTCATTTTCTAGCTATTTTCCTTGGGAAAAATTTTTTTTATATGATTTACCAATGCCACCTAAAGTGGTATGGTGGTATCAGTCAGTGTTGACATGACGGAGATCAGAGGTTCGATATAAATAATTACTTTTCACAGGACGGCCTCTGGTACGGTCTATGAGTCCCATGTCTGCAGTGGCCGGGGAGACATTCACAGTGAGGTGTCCAGTGGCTGGCTATCCAATCAGCTCCACTACTTGGTCCAAAGGTAAGGCAAGCGTACTCTCACACACTCTCACACACGCACTTTCACATACCTTTTCGCACGTACATTCGCATGTTCTAACTTATCGAGGATCTATCACGTACATTCGAGCGTGGAGAGACTCGTGCATGAAGCAGCTCGTTAACCACTAACATCATTTTTCTAGTGCACTTCCCGCTTGCAAATGAGAAAATCTAATCCAGGAAATTAAACCACGAGACATTCAAGAAATACGTTAGTGATGTTTTTTAATACACAGAGGCAGAAACGTGGTGATTTCAACATCTTTGATAAATTTAATCGGTCATCCCCTTCTATTAAATTCTAGGTAGGATCGGAACACGGCAACAAAATACTCCTAATGAACGTTTTAATTAACAGTGGTGCACTGAGGAGTCTGTGGAGACAAAAAACTTTATCCATGAAAGCAAAGAGGGGAATGTATGAGAGAATTGTTATATCAACGCTCTTGTATGGGTGTGAGGCATGGCTTGTGAATGCTGCAACAAGGAGAAGGCTGGAGGCAGTGGAGATGTCATGTCTGAGGGCAATGTGTGGTGTGAACATAATGTAAAGAATCCGTAGTTTGGAGATTAGGAGGCGGTGTGGGATTACCAGAACTATTATCCAGAGGGCAGAGGAGGGGTTATTGAGATGGTTTGGACATGTAGAGAAAAATGGGACGATATTGGAATGATTTACAAATAGGTAAATATAAATAGGTACGGAAAATAGAAAACTAAAACAGATAAAAGGAAATACTTCAGTAAAAGTAAGAAAACACAAATAGGTAATTAAATAGTTAGGTACAGAGAGGTAAATTAAAAAAAAAAATATGAAAATACAGAAAAGCTGCCACACACACACGGAATTAAAATAAAAACTCTTTTTATTTAAAAAATTTAATAACAGTTTTACTACAAATTAATCTCACATAACCATGAAGAGGCGTTGACGGGGGAGGGACAGACAGAGAGACAGGGACAGAGACAGACAGGGAGAGTGACATAGAAACAAACACAGAGAGAATGATGGTAATACACAGCGTGGATCAAATTACTCTGACTTAATTCATATTACGTTATTCTAGAACTAATGAGACCCCCTTCCCTCCTACCATGATGTTACCTTTCCCTCCTACCATGATGTTACCTTTCCCTCCTACCATGATGTTACCTTTCCCTCCTACCATGATCTTACCCTTCCCTCCTACCATGATGTTACCTTTCCCTCCTACCATGATGTTACCCTTCCCTCCTACCATGATGCTACCTTTCCCTCCTACCATGATGTTAACTTTCCCTCCTACCATGATGCTACCTTTCCCTCCTACCATGATGTTACCTTTCCCTCCTACCATGATGTTACCTTTCCCTCCTACCATGATGTTACCTTTCTCTCCTACCATGATGTTACCTTTCCCTCCTACCATGATGCAACCTTTCCCTCCTGCCATGATGTTACCTTTCCATCCTACCATGATGTTACCTTTCCCTCCTACCATGATGTTACCTTTCCCTCCTACCATGATGCTACCTTTCCCTCCTACCATGATGTTACCTTTCCCTCCTACCATGATGTTACCTTTCCCTCCTACCATGATGTTACCTTTCCCTCCTACCATGATGTTACCTTTCCCTCCTACCATGATGCTACCTTTCCATCCTACCATGATGTTACCTTTCCCTCCTACCATGATGTTACCTTTCCCTCCTACCATAATGCTACCTTTCCCTCCTACCATGATGTTACCTTTCCCTCCTACCATAATGCTACCTTTCCTTCCTACCATGATGCTACCTTTCCCTCCTACCATAATGCTACCTTTCCCTCCTATCACGATGCTACCTTTCCCTCCTACCATGATGTTACATTTCCCTCCTATCATGATGCTACCCTTTCCTCCTACCATGATGCTACCTTTCCCAACTACCATCATGCTATCTTTCCCTCCTACCATGGTGCTGCCTTTCCCTCCTACCATGATGCTACCTTTCCCTCCTACCATGATGCTACCTTTCCTTCCTACCATGATGCTACCATTCTCTCCTACCATGATGCTACCTTTCCCTCCTACCATGATGCTACCTTTACCTCCTACCATGACGCTACCCTTCCCTCCTACAATGATGCTACCTTTCTTTCCTACAATGATGCTGCCTTTCCCTCTTACCATGATGCTACCTTTCCCTCCTACCATGATGCTCCCTTTCCCTCCTACCATGACGCTACCTTTCCCTCCTACTATGATGAAACCTTTCACTCCTACCATGATGCTACCTTTCCTTCCTACCATGATGCTACCTTTCCCTACTACCATGATGCTGCCTTTCCCTCCTACCATGATGCTACCTTTCCCTCCAACCATGATGCTACCTTTCCCTCCCACCATGATGCTGCCTTTCCCTCCTACCATGATGCTACCTTTCCCTTTTACCATGATGCTACCTTTCCCTCCTACCATGATGCTACCTTTCCCTCTTACCATGATGCTGCCTTTCCCTCCTACCATGATGCTACCTTTCCCTTTTACCATGATGCTACCTTTCCCTCCTACCATGATGCTACCTTTCCCTCTTACCATGATGCTGCCTTTCCCTCCTACCATGATGCTGCCTTTCCCTCCTACCATGATGATACCTTTCCCTCCTACCATGATGCTACCTTTCCCTCCTACCATGATGCTACCTTTCCCTCCTACCATGATCCTACCTTTCCCTCTTACCATGATGCTGCCTTTCCCTCCTACCATGATGCTACTTTTCCCTCCTACCATGATGCTACCCTTCACTCCTACCATGATGTTAGCCTTCCCTCCTTCCATGATGCTACCTTTCCCTCATACCATGATGCTACCTTTCCAACCTACCATGGTGCTACCCTTCACTCCTACCATGATGTTGCCTTTCCCTCCTACCATGATCCTGCCTTTCCCTCCTACCATGATGCTACCTTTCCCTCCTACCATGATGCTACCTTTCCCTCCTACCATAATGCTACCTTTCCCTCCTACCATGATGTTAGCCTTCCCTCCTTCCATGATGCTACCTTTCCCTCATACCATGATGCTACCTTTCCCTCCTACCATGATGCTACCCTTCCCTCCTACCATGATGCTACCTTTCCCTCCTACAATGATGCTACCTTTCCCTCTTACCATGATGCTACCTTTCCCTCCTACCATGATGCTAGCTTTCCCTCCTACCATGATGCTACGTTTCCCTCCTACCATGATGCTACTTTTCCCTCCTACCATGATGCTACCCTTCACTCCTACCATGATGTTAGCCTTCCCTCCTTCCATGATGCTACCTTTCCCTCATACCATGATGCTACCTTTCCCTCCTACCATGATGCTACCCTTCACTCCTACCATGATGCTGCCTTTTCCTCCTACCATGATGCTGCCTTTCCCTCCTACCATGATGCTACCTTTCCCTCCTACCATGATGTTAGCCTTCCCTCCTTCCTTGATGCTACCTTTCCCTCATACCATGATGCTACCTTTCCCTCCTACAATGATGCTATCTTTCCCTCTTACCATGATGCTACCTTTCCCTCCTACCATGATGCTACCTTTCCCTCTTACCATGATGCTACCTTTCCCTCCTACCATGATGCTACTTTTCCCTCTTACCATGATGCTACCCTTCAATCCTACCATGATGCTGCCTTTCCCTCCTACCATGATGCTACCTATCTCTCCTACCATGATGCTACCTATCCCTCCTCCCATGATGCTACCTTTCCCTTCTACCATGATGCTATCTTTCCCTCCTAATATGATGCTACCTTTCCCTCCAACCATGATGCTACCTTTCCCTTCTACCATGATGCTACCTTTGCCTCCTACCATTATGCTGCCTTTCCCTCCTACCATGATGCTACCTTTGCCTCCTACCATTATGCTGCATTTCCCTCCTACCATGATGCAACCTTTCTCTCCTACCATGTTTATACCTTTCCCTTCTACCATGATGCTATCTTTCCCTCCTACGATGATGCTAACTTTCCCTCCTACCATGATGCTACTTTTCCCTCCTACCATGATGCTACCTTTCTCTCCTACCATGTTGCTACCTTTCCCTTCTACCATGATGCTACCTTACCCACTTACCGTGATGCTACCTTTCCCTCCTACCATGATGCTATCTTTCCCTCCTACGATGATGCTAACTTTCCCTCCTACCATGATGCTACTTTTCCCTCCTACCATGATGCTACCTTTCTCTCCTACCATGTTGCTACCTTTCCCTTCTACCATGATGCTACCTTACCCACTTACCATGATGCTACCTTTCCCTCCTACCATGATGCTATCTTTCCCTCCTACCATGATGCTACTTTTAACTCCTACCATGATGCTACCTTTCCCTCCTACCATGATACTACCTTTCCATCCTACCATGATGTTACCTTTCCCTCCTACCATGATGCTACTTTTCCTTCCTACCGTGATGCTACCCTTCCCAACTACCATGATGCAAGCTTTCCCCCCTATCATGATGCTACCTTTCCCTCCTACCATGATGTTACCTTTCCCTCCTACCATGATGCTACCTTTCCCTCCTACCATGATGCTACCTTTAATTTCTACCATGATGCTACCCTTCCCAACTACCATGATGCTACCTTTCCCTTCTACCATGATGCTACCTTTCCCTCCTACCATGATGCTACCTTTCCCTTCTACCATGATGCTGCCTTTCCCTCTTTCTATGATGCTACCTTTCCCTCCTACCATGATGCTACCTTTCCCTCCTACCATGATGCTACCTTTCCCTCCTAGCATGATGCTACCTTTCCCTCTTACCATGATTCTACCTTTCCTCCTAATATGATGCTCCCCTTCACTTTCACCATGATGCTACCTATCCCTTCTACCATGATGCTACGTTTCCCTCCTACCATGATGCTATCATTCATTCTAACATGATGCTACCTTTCCCTCCTACCATGATGCTATCTTTCATTCTACCATGATGCTACCTTTCCCTCCTACCATGACGGTACCTTTCCCTCCTACCATGATGCTACCTTTCCCTCTTACCATGATGCTACCTTTCCTCCTACCATGATGCTACTTTTCCCTCCTACCATGATGCTACCTTTCCCTCCAACCATGATGCTACCTTTCCCTCCTACCATGATGCTACCTTTGCCTCCTACCATTATGCTACCTTTCCCTCCTACCATGATGCTACCTTTGCCTCCTACCATTATGCTACCTTTCCCTCCTACCATGATGCTACCTATCCCTGCTACCATGATGCTACCTTTCACTCCTACCATGATGCTACCTTTCCCTCCTACCATGATGCTACCTATCCCTCCTACCATGATGCTACCTTTCCCTCCTACCATGATGCTGCCTTTCCCTCCTACCATGATGCTACCTTTCCCTCCTACCAAAATGCTACCTTTCCCTACTACCATGATGCTACTTATCCCTCCTACAATGATGCTACCTTTCCCTCCTACCATGATGCTACCTTTCCCTTCTACCAATATGCTACCTTTCCCTCCTAATATGATGCTACCTTTCCCTCCTTCCATGATGCTACCTTTCCCTCCTACCATGATGCTACCCTTCCCTCTTACCATGATGCTACCTTTCCCTCCTACCATGGTGCTACCTTTCTCTCCTACCATGATGCTACCCTTCCCACTTACCATGATGCAACCTTTCCCCCTACCATGATGCTACCTTTCCCTCCTACCATGACGCTTCATTTCCCTCCTACCATGATGCAATCTTTCCCTCCTACCATGATGCTTCCTTTCACTCCTACCATGATGCTACCTTTCCTTCCTACCATGTTGCTACCTTTCCCTCCTACAATGATGCTACCTTTCCCTTCTACCATGATGCTACCTTTCCCTCCTACTATGATTCTACCTTTCCTCCTACCATGATGCTGCCTTTCCCTCCTACCATGATGCTTTTTCACCATGATGCTACCCTTCACTATGATGTTAGCCTTCCCTCCTTCCATGATGCTACCTTTCCCTCCTACCATGATGGTATCTTTCCCTACTACCATGATGCTACCTGTCCCTCCTACCATGATGCTACCTTTCCCTCCTACCATGATGCTACCTTTCCATCCGACAATGATGCTACCTTTCCCTCCTACCATGATGCTACCTTTAGCTCCTACCAAAATGCTACCTTTCCCTTCTACCATGATGCTACCTTTTCCTCTTACTATGATGCTACCTTTCCCTCCTACCATGATGCTACCTTTCCCTCCTACCATGATGCTACCTTTCCCTCCTACCATGATGCTACCTTTCCCTTTTACCATGATGCTACCTTTTCCTCTTACTATGATGCTGCCTATCCCTCCTACCATGATGCTACCTTTCCCTCCTACCATGATGCTATCTTTCCCTTCTACCATGATGCTTCCTTTCCCTCCTACCATGATGCTACCTTTCCCTCCTACCATGATTCTACCTTTCCCTCCTACCATGATGCTACCTTTCCCTTCTACTATGATGCTACCTTTCCCTCTTACCATGATGCTGCCTTTCCTCCTACCATGGTGCTGCCCTTCGCTTCCACCATGATGCTACCTTTCCCTCCTACCATGATGCTAAATTTCCCTCCTACCATGATGCTACCTTTCTCTCCTACCATGATGCCACCTTTCCTTCCTACCATGATGCTACCTTTCCCTCCTACAATGATGCTACGTTTCCCTCCTACCATGATGCTACCTTTCCCTCCTACCATGATGCTACCTTTCCTTCCTACCATGATGCTACCTTTCCTTCCTGCCATGATGCTACCTTTCCATCCTACCATAATGCTACCTTTCCCTCTTACCATGATGCTTCCCTTCCCTCCTACCGTGATCGTGCCTTTCTCTACTACCTTGATGCTACCCTTCCCTCCCACCATGATGCTACTCTTCCCTCCCGCCATGATGCTACTCTTCCCTCCTGCCATGATGCTACCCTTCCCTCCCACCATGATGCTACTCTTACCTCCTACTATGATGCTACCCTTCCCTTCTACCATGATTCTAGCCTTCCCTCCTACCATGATGTTACCTTTCCCTACTACCATGATGCTACCTTTCCCTCCTACAATGATGCTACGTTTCCCACCTACCATGATGCAACCTTTCCCCCCTACCATGATGCTACCTTTCCCTCCTACCATGATGCTATCTTTCCCTCTTACCATGATGCTACCTTTCCCTCCTACCATGATGCTACTTTTCCCTCCTACCATGATGCTACCTTTCTCTCCTACCATGTTGCTACCTTTCCCTTCTACCATGATGCTTCCTTACCTACTTACCATGATGCTACCTTTCCCTCCTACCATGATGCTATCTTTCCCTCCTACCATGATGCTATCTTTCCCTCCTACCATGATGCTACCTTTCCCTCCTACCATGATGCTACTTTTAACTCCTACCATGATGCTACCTTTCCCTCCTACCATAATACTACCTTTCCATCCTACCATGTTGTTACCTTTCCCTCCTACCATGATGCTACCTTTCCTTCCTACCATGATGCTACCCTTCCCAACTATCATGATGCAAGCTTTCCCCCCTACCATGATGCTTCCTTTCCCTCCTACCATGATGTTTCCTTTCCCTCCTACCATGATGCTACCTTTCCCTCCTACCATGATGCTACCTTTCCTTTCTACCATGATGCTACCCTTCCCAACTACCATGATGCTACCTTTCCCTTCTACCATGATGCTACCTTTCCCTCTTACTATGATACTACCTTTCCCTCCTACCATGATGCTACCTTTCCTTTCTACCATGATGCTACCCTTCCCAACTACCATGATGCTAACTTTCCCTCCTACCATGATGCTACCTTTCCCTCCTACCATGATGCTACCTTTCCCTTTTACCATGATGTTACCTTTCCCTCTTACCATGATTCTACCTTTCCCTCCTACCATGATGCTACCTTTCCCTTCTACCATGATGCTACCTTTCCCTCTTACTGTGATGCTAACTTTCCCTCCTACCATGATGCTACCTTTACCTCCGACCATGATGCTACCTTTCCCTTTAACCATGATGTTCCGTTTACCTCTTACCATGATTCTACCTTTCCTCCTAATATGATGCTCCCCTTCACTTTCACCATGATGCTACATATCCCTCCTACCATGATGCTACCTTTCCCTCCTACCATGATGCTATCTTTCATTCTACCATGATGCTACCTTTCCCTCCTACCATAATGCTACCTTTTCCTCCTACCATGATGCTACCTTTCCCTCCTACCATGATGCTACCTTTCCCTTCTACCATGATGCTACCTTTCCCTCCTACCATAATGCTACCTTTCCCTCCTACCATGATGCTGCCTTTCCCTTCTACCATGATGCTACCTTTCCCTCCTACCATGATGCTACCTTTCCCTCCTACCATGATGCTACCTTTCCCTCCTACCATGATGCTACCTTTCCCTCCTACCATAATGCTACCTTTCCCTCCTACCATGATGCTACCTTTCCCTTCTACCATGATGCTACCTTTCCCTCTTTCTATGATGCTACCTTTCCCTCCTACCATGATGCTACCTTTCCCTCCTACCATGATGCTACCTTTCCCTCCTACCATGATGCTATCTTTCATTCTACCATGATGCTACCTTTCCCTCCTACCATGATGCTACCTTTCCCTCCTTCGATGATGCTACCTTTCCCTCGTACCATGATGCTACCTTTCCCTCCTACCATGATGCTACCTTTCCCTCCTACCATGATGCTACCTTTTCCTTCTACCATGATGCTACCCTTCCCTCCTACCATGATGCTACCTTTCCCTCCTACCATGATGCTACCTTTTCCTTCTACCATGATGCTACCTTTCCCTCCTACCATGATGCTACCTTTCCCTCCTACCATGATGCTACCTTTCCCTTCTACCATGATGCTACCTTTCCCTCCTACCAAAATGCTTCCTTTCCCTTCTACTATGATGCTACCTTTCCCTCCTACCATGATGCTACCTTTCCCTCCTACCATGATGCTACCTTTGCCTCCTACCATGATGCTACCTTTCCCTTCTACCATGATGCTACCTTTCCCTCCTACCATGATGCTACCTTTCCCTCCTACCATGATGCTGTCTTTCATTCTACCATGATGCTACCTTTCCCTCCTACCATGATGTTACCTTTCCCTCTTACCATGATGCTTCCTTTCCCTCCTACCATGATGCTACCTTTCCCTCCTACCATGATGCTACCTTTCCCTCCTACCATGATGCTACCTTTCGTCCTAATATGATGCTCCCCTTCACTTCCGCCATGATGCTACCTTTCCCTCCTACCATAATGCTACCTTTCCCTTCTACCATGATGCTACCTTTCGTCCTAATATGATGCTCCCCTTCACTTCCACCATGATGCTACCTTTCCCTCCTACCATAATGCTACCTTTCCCTCCTACCATGATTCTACGTTTCCCTCCTACCATGATGCTACCTTTCTCTCCTACCATGATTCTACGTTTCCCTCCTACCATGATGCTACCTTTCCCTCCTACCATGATTCTACGTTTCCCTCCTACCATGATGCTACCTTTCCGTCCTACCATGATGCTACCTTTCCTTCCTACCATGATGCTACCTTTCCTTCCTGCCATGATGCTACCTTTCCATCCTACCATAATGCTACCTTTCTCTCTTACCATGATGCTTCCCTTCCCTCCCACCATGATGCTACTCTTACCTCCTTCTATGATGCTACCCTTCCCTTCTACCATGATGCTAGCCTTCCCTCCTACCATGATGCTACCTTTCCCTACTACCATGATGCTACCTTTCCCTCCTATCATGATGCTACCTTTCCTTCCTACAATGATGCTACCTTTCCCACCTACCATGATGCAACTTTTCCTCCCTACCATGATGCTACCTTTCCCTCCTACCATGATGCTGCATTTCCCTCCTACCATGATGGAACCTTTCCCCACTACCATGATGCTACCTTTCCCTCCTTCCATGATGCTACCTTTACCTCCTACAATGATGCTACCTTTCCCTTCTACCATGATGCTACATTTCCCTCTTACCATGATGCTACCTTTCCCTCCTACCATGATATTACCTTTCCCTCCTACCATGATTCTACCTTTCCCTCCTACCATGATGCTACCTTTCCCTCCTACCATGATGCTACCTTTCCCTCCTACCATGATGCTACCTTTCCCTCCTACCATTATGCTACCTTTCCCTCCTACCATGATGCTACCTTTCCCTCCTACCAAAATGCTACCTTTCCCTCCTACCTAAATGCTACCTTTCCCTCCTACCAAAATGCTACCTTTCCCTCCTACCATGATTCTACCTTTCCCTCCTACCATGATGCTACCTTTCCCTCCTTCCATGATGCTACCTTTCCCTCCTACCATGATTCTACCTTTCCCTCCTACCATGATGCTACCTTTCCCTCCTACCATGATGTTACCTTTCCCTCCTACCGTGATGCTACCTTTCCCTCCTACCATGATGCTACCTTTCCTTCCTACCATGATGCTACCTTTCCTTCCTACCATGATGCTACCCTTCCCTGCTACCATGATTCTTCTATTCTATCCTACCTTCATGCTACCTTACCCTCGTTCCATGATGCTATCCTTCCCTCCTACCATGATGCTACCCTTCCCTCCAACCATGATGGTACCCTTCCCTCTCACCATAATGCTACCCTTTCCTCCTACCCTGATGCTACCCTTCCCTCCCACCATGATGCTACCCTTCTTTCTCACCATAATGCTACCCTTCCCTCCCACCATGATGCTGCCCTTCCCTCCCACCATGATGCTACCCTTCCCTCTCACCATAATGCTACCCTTCCCTCCCACCATAATGCTACCCTTTCTTCCTACCATGATGCTACCTTCCCTCTCAACATGATGCTACCCTTTCCTCCTACCATGATGCTATGATCCTACCCTTCCCTCTCACCATAATGCTACCCTTCCCTCCCACCATGATGCTACACTTCTCTCCCACCATGATGCTACTCTTCCCTCTCACCGTAATGCTACCCTTTCCTCTTACCATGATGCTACCCTTCCCTCTCAACATGATGCTACCCTTTCCTCCTGCCATGATGCTACCCTTCCCTCTCAACATGATGCTACCCTTTCCTCCCACCATGATGCTACCCTTTCCTCCTACCGTGATGCTACCCTTCTTTCCCACCATGATGCTACCCTTTCCTCCTACCATGATGCTACCCTTCCCTCCCACCATGATGCTACCCTTTCCTCCTACAATGATGCTACCCTTCCCTCCCACCATGATGCTACCCTTTCCTCCTTCCATGATGCTACCCCTCCCTCCCACCATAATGTTACTCTTCCCTCCCACCATGATGCCACCCACACTGAACTTCCCTTACACTGAAATCTCTTCACTCTCAAGCTTCAGACATTAAAGTTCCCTCACAACAAAGTTCAAAACGGGGAAGTTCTCAAACCCCACCAATAAACTTTCCACCTAAAGAGCTTTCCCTCACTGAGACTGTCCCAAACTGAGCTTCCCCACACTGAGACTGTCCCACACTGAGCTTCCCCACACTGAGACTGTCCCACACTGAGCTTCCCCACACTGAGACTGTCCCACACTGAGCTTCCCCACACTGAGACTGTCCCACACTGAGCTTCCCCACACTGAGACTGTCCCACACTGAGCTTCCCCACACTGAGACTGTCCCACACTGAGCTTCCCCACACTGAGACTGTCCCACACTGAGCTTCCCTACACTGAGCTTCCCCACACTGAGTCTGTCCCACACTGAGCTTCCCCACACTGAGACTGTCCCACACTGAGCTTCCCCACACTGAGACTGTCCCACACTGAGCTTCCCCACACTGAGTCTGTCCCACACTGAGCTTCCCCACAGTGAAACTCTTCGCAATAAGGTTCCCACAATGAAATTTGTCCTACAACGATTTTCACAGCGTTGTTCCACACATTGAGGCTTATATAGTGAAGTTTGTCCCACAGTGAAGGTCACCATCCATGCTAGGACGCGATAAACTAGTGGAATTAAAACCTGTTTATGTCTGCCAGCTGAAGTGTCGAACTTCAGAGTCGAGGTCAAAGATTCATTTCTACATGATACAATGTTCAGTGATGGGTGACATTTGGCTGGGCAGAAAGCCGTGGTTATGCAGCGTCGGTCTGGTATTTTATGACTCCCTGATCGCGGGTTCTAACCCCGCCCGTGGAATGGTTTGTTATGCAGAGCATTCCGTGCTACCCAGCTAGGTGGAGGTATATTAAATATGATCTCCCTTCGCCATTACACTCTTGATTCAGTATATTAGTTTGGGTGCATAACCAGGCCTCACTAACCGAGTGTTAACAAGGCTTGTAAATATTGCATTCGTTCCTTGTTTCTGTGCGAGTGAAAATCGGAAATTATTTCCTCAGGGTTGAGACAAGATGCTGGGGTTCCATACCTTTTACTTTACCTTGTAGGAGTAACTGAGAGTATAGTGGGGAAGGAGATTGCACTTCCCACCTCCGGGACTCGAGTCCATCTAACTGGTTTCTCTAAATCTCTTCACAAATGGTTCCTTGCTCACACTCCAATAGCATAACAACCACTTGCCTACGCTCACTCCACTCTCACACGCTCACACAAGCCTGCTGAGTTCTCAGGGACCTAGCACCCAGTCTCCCTACATTACCTGGGATGACCCCTTACCTCACCTTTCTTCCAGTTCAGGAAGACACTCTCTTGGTTGTCCAATATTCCTCCATTCTTGCTAAATGTCTAAACTACCTCGATGTCCTCTCCTCAGAACCGTGAGTTACACTATGCTCCTGATTCTCTGCATAATATGCACACAACACATCGCTCACAGTTATGACATCTTCACTGCCTCTAGCCTACCTCTCGTTTAAAGCCCATGTCTCTTACCCGCATACAAGTGTTGGTATCAATGTACTTTGGTTCATTCCCATTTTTGCCTCAATAGACCTTTGTCTTTCCACGGATGAGGGTACTTCTCTATACTCATATTCTCTCTCTCTCTCTCTCTCTCTCTCTCTCTCTCTCTCTCTCTCTCTCTCTCTCTCTCTCTCACTCTGTTCCTCATCTATTCTGTGGTTTATTTACCTCATCTTTCACGTACCCGTTTACTGACGTGCCTACTCTTTGATATCTAATACCTTCACTTCATCAGTACTACCTTCCTCCAACCTGATGTCCAGTCTTTTACTCCCTTCAATTTTCATTACTCTCATCATTTTTCTCTTTTCTAAATTCTCTTTTAATTTCCTTTTACATACCCTCATCAGCTGTGAAAACTAGCCCTTCATATCAGATGAAATAGTTTTTCTGGTCCCACACTTATTTTACAACCCTATTTCTAAATGTGTTAAATAACTGTGTTAACACATCCTTGTCTAAGACCTATTTTGACTGAAAAAATTCTCAAGCCCTCCTACGGATCCTTACTTCAGCCTAATTACCGCCATAATTAACTTTTTAACAGCTTTCAGTAATTTTCTAACCATTTCAAACTTTTTCTGCTTTTACCACATTATTTCCCTATTTACCCTATCACATGTCTTGTATATTCGTGCGACAAACGTAAGTCAAAACATCCTCAGCCACCATGAATGTTATTGTTATGGTAATGGGGGCAAATAAGGATTGTTCTTTGGATCAAGAGTCTATCAGTACGATATTTTCCTTTGCAAGATTCAGGATGCAGATAATTATGTACTTGATAATACATAAATACGATGGTTATTGTGTATTAAGAAGTAAAACTTTACTGCAGCTGTTGAATTTTTGGTAGAGAACCGAGAATTGTGTATCTTAGTGTAAGTGTATATACACTGAGAATTGTGTATCTTAGTGTAAGTGTATATACACTGAGAATTGTGTATCTTAGTGTAAGTGTATATACACTGAGAATTGTGTATCTTAGTGTAAGTGTATATACACTGAAGTGTGTATCTTAGTGTAAGTGTATATACAGTGAGAAGTGTGTATCTTAGTGTAAGTGTATATACAGTGAGAAGTGTGTATCTTAGTGTAAGTGTATATACAGTGAGAAGTGTGTATCTTAGTGTAAGTGTATATACACTGAGAAGTGTGTATCTTAGTGTAAGTGTATATACACTGAGAAGTGTGTATCTTAGTGTAAGTGTATATACAGTGAGAAGTGTGTATCTTAGTGTAAGTGTATATACACTGAGAATTGTGTATCTTAGTGTAAGTGTGTATACACCGAGAAGTGTGTATCTTAGTGTAAGTGTATATACATCGAGAAATTTGTATCTCAGTGTAAGTGAATATACACCGAGAAGTGTGTATCTTAGTGTAAGTGTATATACACCGAGAAGTGTGTATCTTAGTGTAAGTGTATATACACCGAGAAGTGCGTATATCTCAGAGTACATAAACCGAGAAGTGTGTATATCTCAGTGTAAATACACTGAGAAGTACAGATATCAGTACCTACACTGAGGTACGTGTGACACTGTTTCACAATATAGTCAACCTCATATTAATAAATATTAAAATCTAACATCAAATTTAACTGAGCAGTTATTACACAATCGTTTGGGAAACATGACGCATAACTACGAGGCAGTTAATTCCAACACCCTGCCCTGAAGTGTCATTTTAGTGATAATTTCGAATTCCATGCCGAGTTACAATGATTTTTTGAACATTACAATGAAATAAGAGCCAATTTAATTCACGAAAAAATGATACAGATTTCTTGCGACCTAATTACAAATATTAGCCGAGTACAAGTCAAGGAATAGTAATTTCCAAAATTATATGATTAGCTCACAGATATAATATGGAGGCGCGATCAGACTTACAGATATATTGCGAAAAAATGTATCTCCCCACGCTGTACATGAACTGGAGTCAGCATTTTATATATATATATATATATATATATATATATATATATATATATATATATATATATATATATATATATATATATATATATATATATATATATATATATGCAATAAGATCACAGTAAACAGGTGATTTCAGAATATGCAAAACAACCACTCTGAAAGAATAGAGAAATTCCAAGCGCTTTCGTGACTACTCACATTATCAAGGAACTATGAAAGTAAAGCATCCAAGGAAGCTATATAAGGGGTCTGGCCAACACCTCACTATCAGATCCCACAACGGTTAAACACCTGACGCGCGCCGACCCAACTTGGATAGGTCCTTTGCACAACTCACCCACAAACTATTCTACCCAAGAAAATTTAAAAATTATTTGTCCAGTGTATTATTAAATTCTTCCCAAATTCTATTAATTATAAATGGATCTAATTTATATAAACCAAAGGAAATATTCATATTATTGTCAAAACTGCTTTTTATGAAACAAGATTCAATTATATTCCTGTCGACCATGGACTTGCTTGATACTACTTTCTCAACTTTTTGAAAATCAATTGGATGGT
>NC_091348.1:21864363-21949363 GCF_038502225.1 Cherax quadricarinatus
AAGAAAAACTTTATAAAACTGGGTTGCTTAAATGTGCGTGGATGTAGTGCGGATGACAAGAAACAGATGATTGCTGATGTTATGAATGAAAAGAAGTTGGATGTCCTGGCCCTAAGCGAAACAAAGCTGAAGGGGGTAGGAGAGTTTCAGTGGGGGGAAATAAATGGGATTAAATCTGGAGTATCTGAGAGAGTTAGAGCAAAGGAAGGGGTAGCAGTAATGTTAAATGATCAGTAATGGAAGGAGAAAAGAGAATATGAATGTGTAAATTCAAGAATTATGTGGATTAAAGTAAAGGTTGGATGCGAGAAGTGGGTCATAATAAGCGTGTATGCACCTGGAGAAGAGAGGAATGCAGAGGAGAGAGAGAGATTTTGGGAGATGTTAAGTGAATGTATAGGAGCCTTTGAACCAAGTGAGAGAGTAATTGTGGTAGGGGACTTGAATGCTAAAGTAGGAGAAACTTTTAGAGAGGGTGTGGTAGGTAAGTTTGGGGTGCCAGGTGTAAAGGATAATGGAAGCCCTTTGATTGAACTTTGTATAGAAAGGGGTTTAGTTATAGGTAATACATATTTTAAGAAAAAGAGGATAAATAAGTATACACGATATGATGTAGGGCGAAATGACAGTAGTTTGTTGGATTATGTATTGGTAGATAAAAGACTGTTGAGTAGACTTCAGGATGTACATGTTTATAGAGGGGCCACAGATATATCAGATCACTTTCTAGTTGTAGCTACACTGAGAGTAAAAGGTAGATGGGATACAAGGAGAATAGAAGCATCAGGGAAGAGAGAGGTGAAGGTTTATAAACTAAAAGAGGAGGCAGTTAGGGTAAGATATAAACAGCTATTGGAGGATAGATGGGCTAATGAGAGCATAGGCAATGGGGTCGAAGAGGTATGGGGTAGGTTTAAAAATGTAGTGTTAGAGTGTTCAGCAGAAGTTTGTGGTTACAGGAAAGTGGGTGCAGGAGGGAAGAGGAGCGATTGGTGGAATGATGATGTAAAGAGAGTAGTAAGGGAGAAAAAGTTAGCATATGAGAAGTTTTTACAAAGTAGAAGTGATGCAAGGAGGGAAGAGTATAAGGAGAAAAAGAGAGAAGTAAAGAGAGTGGTGAAGCAATGTAAAAAGAGAGCAAATGAGAGAGTGGGTGAGATGTTATCAACAAATTTTGTTGAAAATAAGAAAAAGTTTTGGAGTGAGATAAACAAGTTAAGAAAGCCTAGAGAACAAATGGATTTGTCAGTTAAAAATAGGAGAGGAGAGTTATTAAATGGAGAGTTAGAGGTATTGGGAAGATGGAAGGAATATTTTGAGGAATTGTTAAATGTTGATGAAGATAGGGAAGCTGTGATTTCGTGTATAGGGCAAGGAGGAATAACATCTTGTAGGAGTGAGGAAGAGCCAGTTGTGAGTGTGGGGGAAGTTCGTGAGGCAGTAGGTAAAATGAAAGGGGGTAAGGCAGCCGGGATTGATGGGATAAAGATAGAAATGTTAAAAGCAGGTGGGGATATAGTTTTGGAGTGGTTGGTGCAATTATTTAATAAATGTATGGAAGAGGGTAAGGTACCTAGGGATTGGCAGAGAGCATGCATAGTTCCTTTGTATAAAGGCAAAGGGGATAAAAGAGAGTGCAAAAATTATAGGGGGATAAGTCTGTTGAGTGTACCTGGTAAAGTGTATGGTAGAGTTATAATTGAAAGAATTAAGAGTAAGACGGAGAATAGGATAGCAGATGAACAAGGAGGCTTTAGGAAAGGTAGGGGGTGTGTGGACCAGGTGTTTACAGTGAAACATATAAGTGAACAGTATTTAGATAAGGCTAAAGAGGTCTTTGTGGCATTTATGGATTTGGAAAAGGCGTATGACAGGGTGGATAGGGGAGCAATGTGGCAGATGTTGCAAGTGTATGGTGTAGGAGGTAGGTTACTGAAAGCAGTGAAGAGTTTTTACGAGGATAGTGAGGCTCAAGTTAGAGTATGTAGGAAAGAGGGAAATTTTTTCCCAGTAAAAGTAGGCCTTAGACAAGGATGTGTGATGTCACCGTGGTTGTTTAATATATTTATAGATGGGGTTGTAAGAGAAGTAAATGCGAGGGTCTTGGCAAGAGGCGTGGAGTTAAAAGATAAAGAATCACACACAAAGTGGGAGTTGTCACAGCTGCTCTTTGCTGATGACACTGTGCTCTTGGGGGATTCTGAAGAGAAGTTGCAGAGATTGGTGGATGAATTTGGTAGGGTGTGCAAAAGAAGAAAATTAAAGGTGAATACAGGAAAGAGTAAGGTTATGAGGATAACAAAAAGATTAGGTGATGAAAGATTGAATATCAGATTGGAGGGAGAGATTATGGAGAAGGTGAACGTATTCAGATATTTGGGAGTGGACGTGTCAGCGGATGGGTCTATGAAAGATGAGGTGAATCATAGAATTGATGAGGGAAAAAGAGTGAGTGGTGCACTTAGGAGTCTGTGGAGACAAAGAACTTTGTCCTTGGAGGCAAAGAGGGGAATGTATGAGAGTATAGTTTTACCAACGCTCTTATATGGGTTTGAAGCGTGGGTGATGAATGTTGCAGCGAGGAGAAGGCTGGAGGCAGTGGAGATGTCATGTCTGAGGGCAATGTGTGGTGTGAATATAATGCAGAGAATTCGTAGTTTGGAAGTTAGGAGGAGGTGCGGGATTACCAAAACTGTTGTCCAGAGGGCTGAGGAAGGGTTGTTGAGGTGGTTCGGACATGTAGAGAGAATGGAGCGAAACAGAATGACTTCAAGAGTGTATCAGTCTGTAGTGGAAGGAAGGCGGGGTAGGGGTCGGCCTAGGAAGGGTTGGAGGGAGGGGGTAAAGGAGGTTTTGTGTGCGAGGGGCTTGGACTTCCAGCAGGCATGCGTGAGCGTGTTTGATAGTAGTGAATGGAGACAAATGGTTTTTAATACTTGACGTGCTGTTGGAGTGTGAGCAAAGTAACATTTATGAAGGGATTCAGGGAAACCGGCAGGCCTGACTTGAGTCCTGGAGATGGGAAGTACAGTGCCTGCACTCTGAAGGAGGGGTGTTAATGTTGCAGTTTAAAAACTGTAGTGTAAAGCACCCTTCTGGCAAGACAGTGATGGAGTGAATGATGGTGAAAGTTTTTCTTTTTCGGGCCACCCTGCCTTGGTGGGAATCGGCCTGTGTGATAATAATAAAATAATAAATATACATAAATATATATATATATATATATATATATATATATATATATATATATATATATATATATTATATATATATATATATATATATATTATATATATATATATATATATATATATATATATATATATATATATATATATATTTATATATATATATATATATATATATATATATATATGTATATATATATATATATATATATATATATATATACAGAGGACTTCAAATCTGCAATCAAATTAACATCCACCAGGACTCTGACACACATCCCCAAAGCAGCTCGCCCTCAAGCTGCTAGCAAATTCACTGACCTTCTGAAGAAAGTCAACGATGCTCCTTCAAACAACAAATCCTGGCACAACTTGCTGCTTTTTGGTAATGCCTGTTTGGCTGTCCCACCAAGGAGGGACAAGTCACTAGCAACACATGTTATTAGGGCAATAAATGCATTCCCAAGGGATGACAACCGCGTCTGTCTCCCCCCTAGGGCGACAAACACCCGCCGGGCAAATGCCAACAACAGGACACCCGACACCTCAAAAATCAGAGCCCAAATTAGCAAAAAAATAGAAGAGGGTAATACTATTGGAGCTTTGAGACTTATAACCAGTGAGGATACCATCGCTCCCAAGGACGTCAGCACGGCGCAAGCTCTGAAGGACAAACATCCACCCAGGGCTCCCAGTACCCACATTGACCTCCCTGACATTGCAGCAGGCGAAGAACATCTAACCTTACAGGATGCTGATGTGTATAAAGCTGCTATGTCATTTCCACAGGGTTCAGCAGGAGGTTTCACCGGTTTAAGGCCTCAACACTTAAAACAAATACTCAATCCAGCACTTGGTGAGGTTTCAGAGAGGCTGCTGTCTGAACTCACCAAATTTTCCAACCTGTGCCTGGCTGGCGGTGTCCCAGAGGCCATCAGACCCTTTTTCTTTGGTGCCTCATTGTGTGCCCTCCGGAAAAAGGATGGCGGAATCAGGCCCATTGCAGTGGGTAACACCCTTCGGCGCCTAGTCGCCAAGGCTGCAGTAAGAAGGGTGAGTCAAGAGGCTGCTGCAATGCTGAAACCAACTCAGCTCGGTTTCGGCGTTCAACAGGGCTGTGAAGCAGCTGCCCACGCAGCACGAGTATATATCAAAAACATGTCCTATGAAAAAGCCTTGGTCAAATTGGACTTTGCCAATGCTTTCAACTCAGTCAGAAGGGATGCTACTCTCCAAGCAGTTCATAGAAACTTCCCTTCCCTTTATCCCTTCATAGAATCGTGTTATAGTGTGACTTCCAAACTATTGTTTGGGGACCATGAAATTGACTCGTGTGAGGGCGTGCAACAGGGGGACCCTCTCGCCCCCTTTCTATTTTGTTTGGTTATCAAGGAAGTCATGGAGGCACTCTCCAGCGAGCTCAATATCTGGTTCCTGGACGACGGTACCCTAGCTGGCACAACAGAATCTCTCCTGGAGGACATCAGTAAAATTAAAGACATGGGAGAAAGCCTGGGCCTTTCTTTAAACCCCACCAAATGTGAAATAGTTTCTACCAATCAACAGTTGATCCAGAATATTAGTACCGTTTTACCAGGAGCACGAGCCATTGATCCAGCCAATAGCACTCTCCTCGGTGCTCCTCTTGGGTCCAGTGCCATCGATCTGATCCTAGGAAAAAAAGTCTCAGACCTCCGGACGATGGAAAGCAGGATGAAAGACATTGCCACACACGATGCCTTCTACCTACTCACCAGGTGCCTGTCAACCCCAAAACTTACCTATTTTCTGAGATGCTCCCCAGCCTTCAGCAGTCCAAAACTCAAGGAATATGACTCTCTCCTGAAGGCCATGCTAGAGAGTGTATTGAATCTTTCCCTTGACGATGGACAGTGGTTGCAAGCCTCACTTCCGGTCATGCTTGGAGGGCTAGGAGTACGCAGATCCTCCCTCTACCAGCTTTCCTATCCTCTTCCATTGCATCAAACGAGTTGATAAGACAAATTCTTCCTGACACCCTCAGTGACTCAGCAGGAATAGAAGACCCTAGCTATGTCAGTGCCATCACCGAATGGGAGACTCTTGCTGCTCCAGCACCAAACCCTAGTGCAGCACTGGCTCACAAACAGTCAAGCTGGGATAGCCCAATTGCTGAAAAGGTGCTTGCCAACATGCTCAGGGCTGCAACATCAGATAGGGAGATTGCTCGTCTCCAGGCTGTGAGTGTACCTCACTCCGGGGACTTCCTCCAAACAGTTCCCATATCGGCAATGGGAACGCGACTCGACCCTAAGACCCTCCGTATTGCAGTGGCTCTGCGCCTTGCTGCCCCAATTCACACAGAATATATGTGTATTTGCGGCGAAGTGCAAGCAGACCAATACGGTCTACATGGTCTTAACTGTTCCAAAACCAAGGGCTGGCATGCAAGACACAATGAGGTCAACGACATCATTAAGAGAACCCTTGCTACAGCTGGATGTCCTGCCGAGAGGGAGCCACGATCACTTGCAGCAAACAATACCCACAACCCAGCAAACCGCCCCGACGGGATCACCATCTATCCTTGGAAGAATGGCAAGCTCTTAGCACGGGACTATACCTGTGTGTCCACACTGGCTGACACCTATATCCATCACAGTGTGGGGCGACAGGGAGGAGTACAAGATCAGCAAGTACAGGGACATTAGCCAATAGTATCAATTTGTCCCAGTGGGATCAGAGACCTTGGGATCATGGGGAAAAAATGCCACACGTTTCCTTAAAGAATTGGGTTCCAGACTCATCGACACCACCAGGGACCCAAGGGCAGCCACTTTCATGTTCCAGCGCCTCAGCGTCGCCATCCAGAGGGGAAATGCTTGCTGCATACTTGGCTCGCATCCAGCCTCGGAGGAGCTGGAGGAAATTCATCATCTTTGATACATTGTGCCATTGTATTCATGTTTGTTTTTTTCTGTAAATGTATTTTGTTTATTAATAAATGTTCATATATATATATATATATATATATATATATATATATATATATATATATATATATATATATATAATTATATACGGAGGAACCACCTCTAGAACTTTACTGGGGACCCTCATCGTCAGAGAAGACAATAAACGTACCTCAGGGAAAACTCAAGTTTCTCCCCGGAGCTGTTTGAATATTTTCTTCTCCTACCACCCCTATATTTTATATTCTATAAGAAATTTTATTAATAGACAGAATACATTGACAGAAAACACAAATATGAATACATTGGTATAATATATCAAAGGTTATGAATCTTTTCCAGCTCCTCCGAAGCCGGACGCGAGGCAAGTATGCAGCAAGCATTTCCCCTCTGGATGGCCACGCTGAGGCGCTGGAACATGAAAGTGGCTGCCCTTGGGTCCCTGGTGGTGTCGATGAGTCTGGAACCCTGTTCTATAAAAAAACGTATTGCATTTTTTCCCCAAGATCTCAAGGTTTCTGATCCCACTGGGACAAATTGATACTGCTGGCTTATGTCCCTGTACTTGCTGATCTTGTACTCCTCCCTGTGGTCAGCAGCTCCTCCCTGTCGCCCGACACTGATGGATGTAAGTGTCAGCGTCGATACACAGGTATAGTCCCATGCTAAGAGCTTGCCATTCTTCCAAGGATAGATGTTGATCCCATCGGGGTGGTTTGCTGGGTTGTGGGTATTGTTGGCTGCTAGTGATCGGGGTTCTCTCTCGGATGGGCATCCAGCTGCAGGAAGGGTTCTCTTTATGATGTCGTTGACCTCATTGTGTCTTGCATGAGAGCCCTTGGTTTTGGAACAGTTAAGACCATGTAGACTATATTGGTCGGCTTGCGCATCGCCACAAATGCATGTGAATTTGGGCAGCAAGACGCAGAGCCACTGCAATACAGAGGGTCTTAGGGTCGAGGCGTGTTCCCATTGCCAAAATGGAAACTGTTCGAAGGAAGTCTCTGGAGTGATTGGCGCTCACAGCTTGGAGATGCGCAGTCTCCCTGTCTGATGTTACAGCTCTAAGCATGTTGGCAAGTACCTTTTCAGTGATGGGGCCATTCCAACTTGACTGCTTGTAGGCCAGTGCTGCACTAGGTTTTGGTGCTGGAGCAGCAAGAGTCTCCCATTCAGTGATGGCACTGATGCAGCTAGGGTCTTGTATTCCTGCTGAGTCACTGAGGTTGTCCGGAAGAATTTGTTTTATTAACTCGTTTGATGCTATGGAAGAGGACGGGAAAGCTGGTAGAGCAATCTGGGAGGATTTCCGAACTCCCAGCCTCCCAAGGCTGACTGGAAGTGAGGTTTGCAACCACTGTCCATTTTTGAGGGAAAGATTCAATACACTCTCTAGCATGGTCTTAAGGAAAGAGTCATATTCCTTGAGTTTCGGACTGCTGAAGGCTGGGGAGCATTCTAGGAAGTAGGTAAATTCTGGGATGGACAGGCATCCGGTGAGTAGGTAGAAGGCATCATGTGTATCACTGTCTTTCATCCTGCCTTCCATCATCCTGAGTTTTGAGATTTTCTTTTCTAGGATCAAATCAATGGCATTGGGCCCAAGAGGAGCACCAAGGAGAGTGCTGTTGCCTGGATCAATGGCTCGTGCTCCTGGTAAAACAGCACTAATATTCTGGATCATCTGTCGATTGGTAGAAACTATTACACATTTGGTGGGGTTTAAAGAAAGGCCCAGGCTTTCTCCCATGTCTTTAATTTTACTGATGTCCTCCAGGAGAGATTCTGTTGTGCCAGCCAGGGTACCATCATCCAAGAACCAGATATTGAGTTCACTGGAGAGTGCTTCTGTGACCTCATTGATGACCAAACGGAATAAAAAGGGGGCGAGAGGGTCATTTTGAACCTAACAGAAAAAAAATATATTTCACTATTGTCAGTGGAACGCCTTCCAACTGAACAAAAGAAACTAATGGAAAAATAAATAAATAAAGAAATGATTTAGGAAAAACAAGAAAAATGATTTTTGAGAATTTTACTTAAAATTTAAATATAATAAAAAAAAATGGCCTTCAGTTCTTGTTGGGTAGGAGTAGGTATGGCCCTAGATAGTTCCTCTGATGTTATTTATGTAGGTTATCCTGGGCAGATGGTAATCCGATGTTCTGGAATCTCCTACCACTTGGATGGAGCACAAGTAGAATAGGTAAGGGCCGGTAGTTGTAAAATAATGTTAATAAGTATTATTAACACGTCTTGCCCCTTTATCTGGCGTCTATCCTGGAAGACCACGCCAGGAACAGAGCTGACAAATAAGAGAAAATAAAACTGGTTACCCATAGTCATGATAATATAACATTTAAGAAAGAAAAAGAATGATAAATGCCAAAATCATTACTGGTAACCAGCAAACACTAGAAAAGAACAAACAGTAATACTCCTGGTAGATCACCCTACCTGATTAGGAGAAGAGTGGAGGTGAAGTGACTCTCCAAACTTCAATCCACACCAGGTAAGGTAAATATTACCAGGAGTAGAAACTTTAACAAATCGGACACCAGGAACTAGTTTTGCCCCAGCCCGCCAGAGAGGGGGGGGTGTGTGCGCGCGCAACGTAACTCTCTAATGGTTCCTGGTTGTCCGAACAACCTTAACCCCACTTACACCTACTTTTCCCTCACAATACCCCCTTCCAAAACTTATGGACGGAGTCAATAAGTCAACGAACAGAGGGAAAAGCACTAAATACAACCTCGGCTCAGCCAATCTGAAAAGTGGTTTTCAGAGCCAGAAATATAAACGACTTTAAACTTATAGGGCTGAATAGCCAGAGCCCATCTCAAGAGTCTGCTATTTGACCCTTTAAAGTTTTCCAAGTACATCAGTGGCTTGTGATTTGTTTCAAGCACAAAGGGTTTACCGTATAGGTAGTATTTAAATCTACTTATACCCCATACTAAAGCATAACATTCTTTCTCCACAGTGGAATATCTTTCTTCTCTGGGCAGAAGCTTCTTACTGGCGAAAGATACTGGGAAAGGTGTCTCCTCATAATATTGAAGTAGTACAGTCCCGAGTCCAGAATGGGAGGCATCTGTTCGGAGACAAAATATTTTATTAATATCTGGTAATTTTAGGACAGGGGGGTTTGAAAATATACTCTTAATTTTTTCGAAGCTTTGGTTAGCTTCCTCAGAACAACTAAGAGGTTCCTTGACACCCTTTTTCAAATAGTCTGTAAGAACTGAAGTTAAGCTACTTAGATTTGGTACGAAATTTCTATAGAAGTTTACAGATCCAAGGAAACTTCTTAATAACTTTTTGGTAGCAGGGAACGTACTTTCTAAAACAGCTTTGGTCTTATTAGGAAGTGGTGAAAAGTTGTTATCAGAGATAATGAACCCAAGGTATTGTACCTTATGATAGCCAAGAAAGCACTTTTGTGGTTTAACTGTAAGTCCATGAGTTCTTAGTCTTTTCAAAACAAGCGATAGTGTATTTAGATGGTCTTCCCAAGCATTTGTCATGATATAAATATTATCAAAATACACTGATACATTCTTTAGATCAGAAAGAACTATTCTCATAAGCCTAATATACGTGGCACATGCGGTAACCAAGCCGAAAGGCATTGTGCGATATTGCATTAGACCTCTATGAGTAGGGAAAGCAGTGTATGGTTTCGAGTCTGGGTGTAATGGCACTTGATGGTATGCTTGGGAGATGTCTAATTCCGAGAAGAATTTGCAGTCATGGAATTTATACAAGTCATGATCAATTACTGGCATGGGTTCTGTATCCCATTTAGTTATAGTATTTAAATAACGAAAATCTTGGGCAAGTCGGTAAGAATTATCGGGTTTCTTAACCATAACAACTGGTGAACAGAAAGCTGATTTCGAAGGTTCTATGATATTTAAGTTAAATAGTTTGTCAACCTCATTATCAAAAGTTTTCCGTAAGTGAACGGGAACAGGGTAGATTTTCCGCTTTACTGGTTCATGATCCGACAATTCAATCTTGTGTACAATAGTGGTGGTAAGTCCAGGTACCTCTGTGAATACGTCAGAAAATGAATTTACTAAGGCACTTACTTGAGACTTTTGTTTATTTGACAAGTCGTTGTTAATGTTGACATTTTACTTCTTTGGTGAGGGATCATGCGTTAAGATATCCAGTAGTTCCTTCGATTCTGTAAAAGACTCGTCATCTATAATACAAACTCTACATTCGTACGAATCACCACTTTTATCCAAGCTGAAAGAAGAAGTATCTTCGTCAAAGGCATTTACGCAAAGATTAACTTCTCTTCTATGGTACCGTTTCAAAATATTGACGTGATACATTCTCTCTCTACCCTTGACATCCAAGATATAATCTACCTTATTGCAGACCTTCACTACTTTATACGGTCCGCGCCATGTAATTAGCAATTTGTTGGATTTGTCAGGTAGGAGAACTAAAACTTCATCATCAACATTAAACGTACGCTTGGAACTTTTATGGTCAAAATAGGTCTTGTACGTTTCCATAGACATCTCTAGGTTTTTACTGACCAAATCGGCGGTTTCTTCCAACCTTTCCCTTAGATCTAGAAGAAACTGATAGCTGTTTTGAACCTCAGGTTTGATATCTTTGGACCAAAGTTCATTCAAAATAGATAGTGGACCACGAGCTTGTCTCCCATAAAGCAATTCAAAAGGGGAATAACCAAGGGAATCACTTGGAATCTCGCGCATTGCGAAAAGAGCACATGGTAAAAATCTATGCCAATCCGTTGGTTTAAGAATACATAGTTTTTTTAGTATTGACTTTAGGATGGCATGTTGTCGCTCCACTCTTCCGTTACACATCGGATGGTAAGGTGTAGTGAAAAGAGGTTTAACACCCACAAGTTGATAAACGTGTTCCATTAATTCTGAAGTGAATTGAGACCCTTTATCCGACAGAATTTCACGAGGTATACCTACACGTGAAAAAATAGAAAATAAGGCTTCTGCAACTTCTATGGACGTAATGGATTTTAAGGGTACCGCCTCTGGGAAGCTGGACGCGTAGTCAATCATAGTTAAAATATATCTATGACCTCCTGATGAGCGAGGTGTGATAGGACCAACTATATCTACTGCAACCCTTGCAAAAGGGACTGAGAAAATTGGCATCTTTACCATAGGAACTCTCCTAGTTCTACCCTTCTGCGTGGAAAGTTGACATACGTGACATGATCTGCAGTACTTATAGATGTCAGAGGACATGCTAGGCCAGAAATATAGGTCCTTGATTTTATTATAGGTCTTCCTATGTGAAAAATGGCCAGAGACTGGCAAGTCATGAGAAATCTTTAAAATAGTTTCACGGCAATCCTGCGGAATGACTAATAGGCTTCGACCAACGTCATTGGGCTTGTCCGCAGACACTATAGTCTTGTACAAAAGATCGTGTTTGAACTCAAACTTGTAAGAAAATTTCTTTCTCTGGGTCACCTTGCCATTTAAAGCTAACTTCCGAGATTCCTCTAAGGAAGGACAAGTCTTTTGAAGACCCTCCAAATCTATATGAGACAGCTCGATTGGCTTTCCTTTGGAAAGAACTAATGGGTGGATAGGTTTTACCTTAGACTGAGCTCTGGTAACGACGTTAATCGAGTCTAGTTGTTGTATAGATTGTGCCACACGTAGTTTCCCACTGGCGTCTGCGTTGTCCAGTTCAAGTGACTGACTTACTAAAGGTGTTACCGGAGTTTTGTAACCATCAGCTCTCTGATTTAGGTTACCCAACTGAATCTCATCTGGAACTATCTGTGAAGAAACAGAGATATTAGGTTCCAACCCTTCCTTGGAAACTCCAAATTCCAAACAGTCCTTCTCAGATGGGAAAGTAGCCCCTTGTATGTTCCCAACCAAAACAGAACATGAGGTTATCGGGGCAACTACAGCATCTACCCATCCTGAGAACCATTTGCACCTAACAAAACATCTGACTGTTGGAAAAGAATCGCTTCTTCCTAAATAGTCAGTTAATTTAGTGGACTTATAACGTGAAGAATCTAGGTTAGGGAAAAGCTTACTCGAGATAACAATACAGGAACATCCTGTGTCTCTAAGAATGGTTGATACATTCATACCATTGACTGTACCTTCACTAAAAGGTGCGTTTATGTTTGATTCAGTGAAACATTTACCGACATTTTCACCTTTTTTTCTAGGACAGTCGGGACGTCTATGACCCCACTCATTACAGTTGAAACACTTTACTGTGAAGGCCGTGGAATTCTTAGGTGCGGAGGGTTTGGATCCCTCAGATTGCTTAGGCACAACAGGCTTATATCTGCTACGCTCTTTAGGGTAGTTATTATGAGCGCACGCATATATATCAGCAGCTTGTGCCATTTCTGCAGCCGTATGAACGTTTCGTTCTTTAATGAATATTCGTAAGTCAGAGTTTACAGAAGAAAGGAATTGATCTCTTACCATCAGGTCTCGTAAAGATTCGAAATCGTGGTCAACCTCAGCACTATCAATCCACGAATCAAATAATCTGAAAAGTGTTGTTAAGAATTGCATGTAATTTTGATGAGGAGTTATTTTAATGTGTCTAAACTCCGACCTGTAATGATGAGTAGTTTTTTTGAAAGCCTGGAGTATAGCTTTCTTCAGCAGGCTATAACTAGAAATAACATCAGAGGGTAGAGTGGAATAGACGTTTAGTGCTGAACCTGACAGTAGTAAGCCAAGCCTAGTAGCCCAAGAATCTACTGGCCAGTCACAGAGAGTAGCAGTACTCTCGAATCTCGTAATATATGCCGCTATGTCATCTTGTTCTGAGAAAGGTGGTATTTGAGGCATCCTAATATTAGGTTCTTGGGAAGGGTATTCCAGTACCCCTTCATCTATTTTCTGCTTAGATAGTTCTACCTTCTTGGCTTCTAATTCCAATCTTGATTGTTCTAACTCAATTTCCTTCATTTTGAAGGCTACCTCTCTTGCCTGAACTCTATCTTCTCTAGCTATCCTTTCCTGTTCGATTTTATCCTCCCGAGCTAGTCTTTCCTGTTCCTTTTTCTCTTCTCGAGCTAGTCTTTCCTGTTCCTTTTTCTCTTCACGAGCTAGTCTTTTCTCCTCTCGAGCTAGTCTTTCCTGTTCCTTTTTCTCTTCAATAGCCATTTTAGCAGTAATGTAACTATCAAGGCTTTGTCCAGTAAATCCCATTTCCTTTCCAGCTTTCAACCAGAAATCTAAAGAATCCATCTTGTAAAAAGAAATATTAAGCACCCAACTTCAACTGACAATTAAAATTAACAGTAACGTCTGTTACAAAAGAGGGACACAGTCCGCACACTTTAAACTTCCCAAAGTAGAAAATGAAATAAATATTTCTCCCTGGAAGAATACACTTGTGGGCTCAATAGCCTTCACTAAGCAAAATACACACGGTTCACACAGGAGGGGTTATTATCAAAGTTCCCCAGGTCCAACAAATAGGTAAACTTCTAAACCGAACCTTAGAACCAAACAACGGTAAGTCAACCAGACTACCAGTAATGACTTGACACCTCAACTAACTCACCCTTTTCTATCTTAAATGTTATACTCACAACCAGTTGAACCATCAGGACGATGTTGCTTCAAGAGTCGTATCCTGGCAAGGTCGCCATTGTCAGTGGAACGCCTTCCAACTGAACAAAAGAAACTAATGGAAAAATAAATAAATAAAGAAATGATTTAGGAAAAACAAGAAAAATGATTTTTGAGAATTTTACTTAAAATTTAAATATAATAAAAAAAAATGGCCTTCAGTTCTTGTTGGGTAGGAGTAGGTATGGCCCTAGATAGTTCCTCTGATGTTATTTATGTAGGTTATCCTGGGCAGATGGTAATCCGATGTTCTGGAATCTCCTACCACTTGGATGGAGCACAAGTAGAATAGGTAAGGGCCGGTAGTTGTAAAATAATGTTAATAAGTATTATTAACACGTCTTGCCCCTTTATCTGGCGTCTATCCTGGAAGACCACGCCAGGAACAGAGCTGACAAATAAGAGAAAATAAAACTGGTTACCCATAGTCATGATAATATAACATTTAAGAAAGAAAAAGAATGATAAATGCCAAAATCATTACTGGTAACCAGCAAACACTAGAAAAGAACAAACAGTAATACTCCTGGTAGATCACCCTACCTGATTAGGAGAAGAGTGGAGGTGAAGTGACTCTCCAAACTTCAATCCACACCAGGTAAGGTAAATATTACCAGGAGTAGAAACTTTAACAAATCGGACACCAGGAACTAGTTTTGCCCCAGCCCGCCAGAGAGGGGGGGGGTGTGTGCGCGCGCAACGTAACTCTCTAATGGTTCCTGGTTGTCCGAACAACCTTAACCCCACTTACACCTACTTTTCCCTCACAACTATGTTTGTTTATTATTAAATTATTGTAAACTTATCTAAAATATATTTAGTTGGATTAGACTAAATTAAATTGGGTTTGTTATAAAAAGGTTAGGTAAGTTTTCTAAGGTTCTTTTGGTACAAAATTATTTATTTCTACATTAACATTAATGAAAAAAAAAATATTTGAACTAAAATATTCTAGACTGGAAGCGTATGAGTGATCTTCGACCTTTTAATGTGCTTTAGGTAGTCACCAGCTGCTTAGTTGAATATAAAGCCTATAGATTTCCCAAAGCTCATTAAGGTTGTAATCACCAGCTGTTGTCTTCTTCAGCACCACCTGTTGTCTTATCCAGCACCACCTGTTGCTTTATCCAGCACATGTTGCTTTATGCAGTACCACCTGTTACTTTATGCAGCACCACCTGTTGCTCTGTCTAGCAAAACCTGTTGCTTTATCCAGCACCACCTGTTGCTTTATACAGAACCACCTGTTGCTTTATACAGTGCCACCTGTTGCTTTAACTAGTAACACATATTGCTTTACCCGGCACCACTTGTTTATCCAGCACCACCTGTTGTCATATCTGGCACCACCTGTTGACTTGTCCAGTACTATTTTTGCTTTATCCAGTACCAACTGCTTATTTAGTACCACCTGCTGATTTATACAGCACTACCTGTTGTCTTATCTAGCACCATCTGTTGTCATACCCAGCACCACCTGTTTATACAGCATTACCTGTTGCCTTATTTAGCACCACCTATTGCTTTACCCAGCACCACCTGTTACTTTATCCAGCGCCATCTGTTACCTAATCCAGCACTACCTGTTACCTTATTCAGCGCCACCTGTTGACTTACCCATCGCAAGCACTTGTCTCTTCACTCAGCTCCAACTGTTTATTCACTCAGCTCCACCTGTGTATTCACTCAGCTCCACCTGTGTATTCACTCACCTCCACCTGTTTATTCTTTCAGCTCCACCTGTTTATTCACTCATCTTCACCTGTTTATTCACTCAGCTCCACCTGTTTATTCTTTCAGCTCCACCTGTTTATTCACTCATCTTCACCTGTTTATTCACTCAGTTCCACCTGTTTATTCAGTCAGCTCCACCTGTTTATTCACTCACTTCCACCTGTTTATTAACTCAGCTCCACCTGTTTATTCGCTCAGCTCCAACTGTTTATTCACTCACCTCCACCTGTTTATTCACTCACCTCCACCTGTTTATTCACTCACCTCCACCTGTTTATTCACTCAGCTCCACCTGTTTATTCACTCAGCTCCACCTGTTTATTCACTCAGCTCCACCTGTTTATTCACTCAGCTCCACCTGTTTATTCACTCAGCTCCACCTGTTTATTCACTCATCTCCACCTGTTTATTCACTCAGCTCCAACTGTTTATTCACTCAGCTCCACCTGTTTATTCACTCAGCTCCACCTGTTTATTCACTCAGCTCCACCTGTTTATTCACTCACCTCCACCTGTTTATTCACTCACCTCCACCTGTTTATTCACTCACCTCCACCTGTTTATTCACTCACCTCCACCTGTTTATTCACTCACCTCCACCTGTTTATTCACTCACCTCCACCTGTTTATTCACTCAGCTTCATTTGTTTATTCACTCAGCTTCACCTGTTTATTCACTCAGCTTTGCCTGTTTATTCACTCACCTCCACCTGTTTATTCACTCACCTCCACCTGTTTATTCACTCACCTCCACCTGTTTATTCACTCACCTCCACCTGTTTATTCACTCACCTCCACCTGTTTATTCACTCAGCTTCATTTGTTTATTCACTCAGCTTCACCTGTTTATTCACTCAGCTTCATTTGTTTATTCACTCAGCTTCACCTGTTTATTCACTCACCTCCACCTGTTTATTCACTCACCTCCACCTGTTTATTCACTCACCTCCACCTGTTTATTCACTCAGCTCCACCTGTTTATTCACTCACCTCCACCTGTTTATTCACTCACCTCCACCTGTTTATTCACTCACCTCCACCTGTTTATTCACTCACCTCCACCTGTTTATTCACTCACCTCCACCTGTTTATAAGCAACTCACCTCAAAAGCACCAGAACAAGCACTGACTTCACTACAGAATGTTCATAAACCACAAGAAAACAACCTGGATGGTTTACAGGCAACAGAGTTTATCTTCCTTAGAATTACAAGTTGATTCCCTAAGATTTACATTCTGTTTTATTCACAATTACTTAAGTCACCTGGAATTATATGCTTGTTCACTCAGAATTAAACGTTGATTCACATTAAATTGCTCATAATTCTGCTTAGGAATGGATAGATTGATAAAGGTGTTCCTTTCATGGGCCAGTTGGCCTTCCGCAGTGCTCTTCTCATATTCTTGATACTCTAAGAATTACACATTATTTCATTCACAGTTATACGTTGTTTCAATTAGAATTACATGTTTAGTTTGATGGATTGTGAAGGACCTGCCTAGTATGGGCCAACAGGCCTGCTGCTGTGTTCCTCCTTTGTTATGTTCTTATGTGTATAAGCCAAGTACCATCTATTACCTGTTTCACCCCGAAAATAAGTCACTAACCGTCACCTTCACATTCTCCTGGTGTAGGTGGCCGCACACTGCCAATCAACCGTCGTCAACGGGTGTCACCTGAGGGTGAACTGTCCATCACGCAGGTGAGCCGCGTGGCTGACGAAGGCAGTTACACCTGCACCGCCTCCAACAAGCAAGGACACACCTCCTCCCAGGACCTGCAGCTGCGTGTTGTTGGTAAGTACACGACAACAAGCAAGGACATACTTCCTTCCAGGACCTGCAGCTGCGTGTTGTTGGTAAGTACACGACAACAAGCAAGGACACACCTCCTCCCAGGACCTGCAGCTGCGTGTTGTTGGTAAGTACACGACAACAAGCAAGGACACACCTCCTCCCAGGACCTGCAGCTGCGTGTTGTTGGTAAGTACACGACAACAAGCAAGGACACACCTCCTCCCAGGACCTGCAGCTGCGTGTTGTTGGTAAGTACACGACAACAAGCAAGGACACACCTCCTCCCAGGACCTGCAGCTGCGTGTTGTTGGTAAGTACACGACAACAAGCAAGGACATACTTCCTCCCAGGACCTGCAGCTGCGTGTTGTTGGTAAGTACACGACAACAAGCAAGGACATACTTCCTTCCAGGACCTGCAGCTGCGTGTTGTTGGTAAATACCGCACATCAACAAGTGTGTAATTTATTTAAGATGCAACAATCTTCTCTATAACTCTCCCTTTGATTAATACTCATAAATTCACAAGGGAGACTTACATAATTTTCTCTAGATATTCATCTTTGGAAATACTGTGATGTTATGAGGGTTTAGCGTTTCCTTTTGATTGTAATAATAATGTGCTGTTAAAAATAACTCACAAAAGATTATCACAGGTCAACATTCCTTTTCTGACCAATGATATTGCACCGATTTTAGGGTCGTAAGCATTATACACAAGTTTTACAGACCATACTGGGAACCCAAGACTTGTCTTGTTTTCAAATTGCCACTCAATAATAAACAAGATAAGCTTGTTTTACAAAAATCTATGATGTGTTTTCTTTGTTTTTGCAAAGAGTATTCGCAACAAATTTAGCAAAATGCACTGGGATTGCTTAAGCAAGCTGTTCGTGAAGAACTCGTTTATGTAGAAAACAGCGATCAGTGCTGATTCGAGGCACTTGCGTCTGCGGAAATTAGTTTCTTTGATCACTAATTGGGCGTCCCTGAATTTCATGAGATGATTGGTGGAATCATCTCATGAAATTCAGGGATGCCCAATTAGTGATCAAAGAAACTAATTTCCACAGACGCAAGTGCCTCTAATCAGCACTGATCGCTGTTTCGAATACAATTAAACAAAACAACGGCAGCTTCACCATCTCCGAAGTCTTAGCAAGAATCCTCCTGAAAACAGTAAACCCTGCCATCACGTAGTCTCTCCTGTTATACTACACAAAGCACATTACAGAGAGTGAACACTGAAACAAGCTGCCTCTATCCAGTCTATATTTGTCCAACCTATTTTTATGTTACCCAAGTAATAGCTTTTATATCCTTTTACTCATGTACGAATTAATTGCTCTACCATATTGTATTACTTTTGTCACTACCACTACTACTACTACTACTACTACTACTACTACTACTACTACTACCACTACCACTACCACTAGTGAACATCGAAATGGTACCTCACTAGTATTGCACCTCACTCTGAGCCTTTATATACCCTCTGTGTCCGTGTATTGTTTGTAATGGCTTGATAAAGCCCCTGGAGAGCGAAACGTTGCCACAATAAATGTCACATTAGTTGCACTTGTGTCCTTTTACTTTACATATTGTCGGTAATTCTACCAACTTTATTAGAAATATACCTAGTTGGACGAATCTTATTGTGGCTAGCTGGTCCAGTGGCTAACGCGACGGTCTGGAGTTTAGAGACTCTCTGATCGCGGGTTCTATCCCCGCCCGTGGTATGGTTTGTGTACGTTAACATACTGCCCACAGTGAAGTTCTATTGAATTCAAGTTTACAAACAGTCTCATGGAAAATACTATTCAATAATACACGCCTGGCTTTGCTTCAGTTTACCGTCCAGACTCGGAGACACTTGTTGACAGTCTCACCCTGTTTTTTTATCAACACTCCCACTGTAAATTCACTGAAGGAGATTTCAACGTGAATTATCAGTGGGATCCTTAAAAACAAACAGTAGATGTAAACATATTGTGGAAATATTTTTAAATAAAAATGTATCTCCTCAAAACGATAGTAGAGTGACTCTTGTAAATGACCAGACTAGGAACACTTTAGTTATAGAACTATCTTTCTCTTGTCTCTAGTATCTTATATTTCTGGAGGAGCTTTTGATGACTCTTTGCGTTGTGACCACCTCCTGATTTACATTTCTTATGATGTGTGACACCATTATTTTTATGCAGTTAATGCCTTTTACTTCAAGACAGGAGAGTAAGGGTTATTCTCAAAGATCACCGACGTTGGTATATCCAGAAATGATACTGACACAAAAATACAAAACCTCACGTTATCACAAGGACTGCTGAGTTAGCTTTTCATGAAGCCTCGACACATTCACCAAAACATAATGTTCCTTGATTGATATCAACATGCCACAAGGCACTCACTCTTAGGAACTAACTTTGTATGATTTTCTGCAAAGAGCATCCCCAGGCTCAGGTATGACATGCAATTAGAGAATCCAACTACGACTCCTGGCGAGGCTATGTTTACACTCGTACACTGCGTCCAGTCTACACTGCATAACCAAGAAACATGCCCGACACCCAGTCTTCAGCCTCTCGGTTAACAACACCGTAGTAGACACACTGATGCACATAACCAACACCATCGCCAGGAGTTTTTCATTCAGTAGCAGCTCTGCCAACTATCACCCATCTTTCTTATAGTACAAAGCTGAAGCAGAGCTTATACCAGTAGATTTTCCCACAGAAGGAAATACCACACATTACACGACCTACGTCTTGCTCTACAATCCAGTGAAAGTACTAGTTTCAGAGTCTAGTCTGATAAAGTTGATTGCATTGTACAACGAGATTTGGAAGTCTTGCGTGTTTCCAAACTTGTGGCGTTATGCTCCACAAGTTTGTAAACATTGCCTTGACTGGCTGCCTGTGCACAGTCATGGGTGAATGAAAACCTTCCTTTTTTTTTGCAGAATCGCAGAACTTGTTAAGTGATCGACAGTGTGCACTCACAGAAGCACACTAAATAATTAAATGAGTTTAAAATACAATAAGCTTCAGGTCTTTAGTCGCAAAAACTTGATGATGAACATTTTTAGACAGAAAGCTTTTCGCTTGACATGTCAGCTGGAAATACTGGATGAACTCCATTCTGCTAGTTTAAGGAGTCTCTACCCCGTTTAATTACTAATGCTCTTGAAGATTTGAATCTTCTGTCCTAATCCGCATACTTGACTGCACTCAGACATATTTGTCTGAGAGCAAAGGTCTTAATGCAAAGAGTAGCATTAATGTATGGCGATGATTATCCGTTGTGGCCTTCATTAAAGGTGCACTTTTCAACTGGCCAAATTCAACAAAGTCACTTTGTCTCGTCGGAAAACGTCGTCGTAAGCTTCTCTCTTTTATGTGCGGGTTATTTGTGTATCGTTCCAGTCACGGTATTGTGCCTTTTTGTCCAGTGTTGAGAAATGTAGTTGGGTTTCAAGTTTTCAGCTGATAATGATATCACAGTTTTCTGTACTCATTCTACATCTCTTTTCAGCAATGCTCTATCTCTAGCTGACACTATGATGCCAGTGAAGACCTCAGCTAGGTTCCTGGACCTATATTTCGACTCTAGGCACACTTTGAAAAAACTTCTTTGAAATCATTTTCCCATTTTCGGGTCATTTGTTTAATATCCTTTGGTATCTTGCTGGCGAGTGGACGAAATGTTTTAATTAATGGTGTTTAAAGACTTGATGAGATATAAATAAGATTGAGGCTAACGGGTGAATGCTCTGTAAGAGATACTACCTTGAAGAGATTGTGTGGTTCACAATACATGTCTCTTGAATCATTGCGATGCACCCAGATTGAGATACTGAAAGTGTAAGTTTATTCAGGTATACACAAATACAGTTACATAGATTATCATACATAGCAGCATATGTGTAGAGAACCTGGGATAACCCAAAAATGTCAGACAAACTGACTTATTTCCATTGGGGTCTTTTTAATACCTTATTATTATACAATGTAGGAGACAATATCTTATTATTATACTATAAAGGATATATACTAGGAATAAGGTAAAAAGAGCTATTTACATTTACACGTGCGTTAGCTAAAAAAAAAAAAAAATTATTCTCCTCCCTTTCTGTCGCTACATTCATTAGGCACCTTTTGGCACTCTTCTTGAACTGGCTCCTCCTATGACTGGCTTTGATATGTGCAGGCAGTTTGTTCCAATTCTTTTATTGCTGTACAATAAAATATGTTTGAAGCCTGGCCACTGATTGTGAGTACTACAAAGTTGTGCTCTCTTCCCCTAGTACTATAATTACTCTGGGTCCCAGCCTTGACAAAATTAGCAGCAAGATATTCTGGACACTGTGAGCAACATTATAAACTTGATTTAACTTCAGTGGAAGAAAACGTGCCGTTCCTTCAGTTTCTTCGGCTCCTAAAACTCTGCTACGGGATCACACCGGCCAGGAAATTATAAATCAACCCCCCGGCCTGGGGTACACTCCATCACCGCTTCAGTGTCCTTTGGATCGCTAGAGACCCTTGGCCATCAGACTCCCTACATTCTGTCAAATGTCTGACATAATGCTGACTGATGTGGACAAAATGGTTAAAGAAAAGTTAGTGTCTTAGTAGCTACCCAAGACAAAACTCTGCACATCAAGAAGGTCCCAATCAAAAAACATTTTCTGCCAAAGGAAATGGTCCACCAGTTGAATGTTCCCTCAAGTTTGCCATACCATACATCACTCTTCACTGCCAAATTCCTAGCCAAAGACGGAACCACAGATTTTTACATTACTTAAAAAACAGGGCAGCTTTCTTATTGTTACTTCTCTGAGTTGACACTCAAAACTCTCGTGGCTTAAGTCACAGACTCGGGACTTGATGAGCAACAATAATACTGATCTAAACTCTTGTGTCATTTTCATCACCTTGATCTGTATGCCTGGTCATTTGAACATATTAGGAAATGGCCAGATCAATACTCCTGCAAAGTCGGCCTCAGAGGGAATTTTTTTAGGCCCATTGGGACCTCGAACCACTGATACTTTTCGGGAGAAATCGCTACTGCTTCTGTGGCAAAGTGGACCAACCTGGTAATTTTTCACATTTTCAGTCCAACTATTATGAATTGACCTACATCCTACTGTGAAGAGGTTGTGCTGCCCGACTCTCTCTAAACTCAACCTACCTAATCGACCTCCAAATCTATGTCGCCTGGCAGTTTCTTCCGACGTGTTCCCAGCAGCGGAATCCTAACCATTCATCATATTCTTGTGTCCTGCGGTCTCTACGACCTTCCACGTCGACCTTGTGTTTCTTGTGTCCTGCGGTCTCTACGGTCTTCCACGTCGACCTTGTGTTTCTAGTGTCCTGCGGTCTCTACGACCTTCCACGTCGACTTTGTGCGTGTCCTGCGGTCTCTCCGACCTTCCACGTCGACCTTGTGTTTCTTGTGTCCTGCGGTCTCTCCGACCTTCCACGTCGACCTTGTGTTTCTGGTGTCCTGCGGTCTCTCCGACCTTCCACGTCGACCTTGTGTTTCTTGTGTCCTGCGGTCTCTACGACCTTCCACGTCGACCTTGTGTTTCTTGTGTCCTGCGGTCTCTACGACCTTCCACGTCGACCTTGTGTTTCTTGTGTCCTGCGGTCTCTACGACCTTCCACGTCGACCTTGTGTCCTGCGGTCTCATTCACAACTGACACGCACACTTCCATGACGACCACCTAAACATCGTGAACTTACTCTTTCGCTTCCTCTAAGCAATAAACTTGAGTGAGGTGATGTAGTTTATATGTTCATGACTACATATTCCTATATATGTAGGCAACATTTAACTCTCCTATTTAATGACTCGTGAACGCTTCCAGTTGTCACACCTCGTACCTATTAACCTCTTTTTTCTGCCTCCTTTTTTCTAGTATTAAAATTGGTAGACTTACCGACAATATGTTAAGTAAAAGGACACAAATGCAACTAATGTGACATTTTATTGTGGCAACGTTTCGCTCTCCAGGAGCTTTATCAAGATTGATAAAGCTCCTGGAGAGTGAAACGTCTTTTACTTTCCATTTTCCTTCTCGAATTACTTCTCCCATACTTTCATCTATAACGTATGCTGCCTGCATTGCCAAAGTAAGCATCATTCTTTCTCTCAGACAATGAAAGCTTACACTGTACATGATACTCTGACAATCCCCACACGCCACACTGACAATGCACACTCCCACACCTCACTCTTTATTACTAGTTAGGTTTGTATTGGTCTCTGTTATCTTTGTTCCTTCCTAGTTGACAGGAGACCATGTGTCGTTACAATAAAAATGATCCCTGGCCTAATGACCTGTTTATATGGAGAGAAAATACGGAGGATATGTATCTGAAACGTGCGTTTTTCTCTGTTTATATCCACTAAGAGTTCACTTTAATCCTTGTTATGGGGATTTAATTATTAATGAATGATGATTGATCAATGACCCATGTTTAGATGATTTACTTTAAATCCAGTTAACTTAAAATAGGACACACAATGGCAACATGACATTCAACATTCCTGTAGGAACAGATTAATAGAAAGTACAAGATTATCTCCTGATTAGAAATTATACAGCTGTATGTATCCTGAAAGATTAATGAGTAATTATGTTTTCTGTGTATGTGTATCCGCCTTCTTGGAGTGTCGATCCCCCTGAGTTTGAAGAAATTGATTCTATGGGTATTTATCTCACAGCAGTACACTCTCGTGGTGTACCAGATCTTCTCTACACTGAATCGTGCCCCGGACTCATGGCCCGCTATTCTGTTAAGTTATGTTCTGTTAAGTTCTGTTCCACAGTAATTTAATGTGTTAATCATTGAAATACAAGGAGAGAGAGAGTGCCGAGGGATACGACCTAAGATTAACGGAGTGCTCCGTTAAACACTGCGTAAATGCGTCTCACATCTCTGGAATTCGTCGTTGGAATTAACTGTTCTCAGGGTAATATCGCGGATACGGCGTATTAATCACTGTGCAACCCGCCAAATGCAGTCGCTTCTCGCCTAATTTAAACAGTTCTTAGGCCGGTGTACTTATGTAAAGTGAGTTCGCTAAACTATTAACAGTTTATGCACATGTCATGGAGTTTTGGTTCTTCAAGGCAATTTGGTCTAAATACAAATATATCCAATGTCAGCAGAATGTATTTAATTATTATCTACAAGTTTTTCTTTTCTGTAACTAACGTATTAAAGGACTTTGCATCCATAAATCTCATGTATAACAAAAAAAGGGACAATACCGTGACTGTAACGATACACAAATAACCCGCACATAAAAGAGAGAACCTTACGACGACGTTTCGGTCCGACTTAGACCATTTACAAAGTCACACTTTGTAAATGGTCCAAGTCGGACCGAAACGTAATCTCATGTAGACACGAAGTTCATGTCTTCAAGGTGGACGGTTCACTGTGTGACCTCAAGATCTCCTGCGTGTGATCTCTACTCCTGCTGTCAGAAACAACCTTCACATCTCACATCATCTTCTCACATGCCATTTACACTATACTTTCTGACCACCTAAGAATCTGATGTAAACCAGCTATAATAGCATAGAAAAATATATAATAACTATGATATTTACTTAAATCTATAATGATTGTGCTTGTAACTAAAGTAAGCACTCATACAGTCCGATCATTCTAGCTAGGAAATATTTTTCACTGGGAAGAGGCATTTGCGTCTGCAGTCCTAGGTAAGTGCACAGCAAGAATTAAAATGACTCTTTTTCAGGGAGACAGATGTGTCGCAGGTGTTCCTGCATGCTGAGATACAGAAGTAAAGACCACATGAGAGGCAGAGGTACGGGCTTAAAGCGGAAAGCTAATAAACTAATAACAGATGTGGGGTCAGGTATACTGGTAAGACGAATAGATGTGGGGTCAGGTATGCTGGTTGGGCAAATAGATGCTGAGTTAGGTACACTGGTAAGACTAGATGCGGGGTCAGGCACACTGGTAAGACTAGATGTGGGGTCAGGCACACTGGTAAGACTAGATGTGGGGTCAGGCACACTGGTAAGACTAGATGTGGGGTCAGGCACACTGGTAAGACTAGATGTGAGGTCAGGCACACTGGTAAGACTAGGTGTGGGTCAAGTACATTGGTAAGACTAGATGTGGGGTCTGGTACACTAGTAAGACTAATAAATGTAGGGTCAGGTATACTGGTAAGACTAGACATGGGGTCAGGTGCACTAGCAAGACTAATACATGTCGGGTCAGATACACTGGTAAGACTAGATGTAGGGTCAGGAACACTGGTAAAACTAACAGATGTATGGTCAGGAACACTGGTAAAACTAACAGATGTATGGTCAGGAACACTGGTAAAACTAACAGATGTGTGGTCAGGAACACTGCTATGATTCTTCAAGTATTGCTTCAATAGGTATTTAATGAGGGTAATTTCCCTGGATGTTTGAGCAGTGTTTTAGAGCCCAAGTAAAGGTGAGGTACAAGACTGTAATCCTAAATGTTACAACAGAAGTAGAGGAGAATAATCCTAGAGGTTAGAGCAGAACCCTAGACAAACTTGTGGTTTCCCTTTGAACTGTTCCAGCCACGGCAGTGTTTTAGCTGTGGATTGTTCCTTCTCGTGTATTGTTTAGATGTAAATTGTTCCAGCCATGGAATTGGTGTGATTTTTTCCAGTCAAGTTATTGAGTTTAGTTTGTGAATTGTTCCAGGCCTTGTATTGTGGTATAGTAGTGAACTGCTCCAGGCCTAGTATTGTGAAACCATACCACGGGTGGGGTTTGAACCCGCGGTTAGAGTCTCAAAACTCCAGACCGTCGCGTTAGCCGTCATGTTGATGGCTTTGAGGGGACTTGAGCTAGAGTTCGTCACGGCCATGGTAGCGGGAGATTCGTCTGTAAAAACTTGCATTTGTGGTCACAGTGGTGCCTATGCTAACCTTCCTATGGTGTAGAAATATGCCTAATTGGAAGAATCTTATTGTGGCTAGCTGGTCCAGTGGCTAACGCGACGGTCTGGAGTTTTGAGACTCTCTGACCGCGGGTTCAAGCCCCCACCCGTGGTATGGATTGTTTGCAATCGTGTCATTACGATTTCGTGAGTCTAGTATTGTGGTTAAGTTGTGAACTGTTCTGATTACGGTATTGTGTTTTAGCTGTAAATTGTTTCAGCCACGTCTCACACAGTGACAAAAGCAACGTGACAGATTAATTAATGAATACATAGAATAGACGTGTTACTTTCAATTTCAGTTATAGAACCTCATCTTCTGAAGAGGGTCTTTGATTGAGGCTCAAGCAGAAATGTTATTTTCATTGAACAGTGTTTCTGACACTTTAATCCAGTCACATAGACACGTACACAAGCAGGCTACAATAACAGACAGAAAGACCAACAGGCAATTAATTTATGCATCCAGATTAATATAGAAGGGAGGCTGCACAAACGTTGGTGCAATAAAGCAAGGGCGAGCCCAGGGAGAGCCTAGGGAGAGCCTAGGGAGAGCCCAGGCAGAGCCTAGGAAAAGCCCATTACGCTGATGGCAACGCCATCGATCCAGCTCTTCATTCAGTCAAATAATCATCCGTCAACACACCGACAGGACTGATGAAATGACAAATACCACTCTCCCTGTCTGGCACTGGCAAGCTATGTCGCCGTTATCATCTAACAGAGGAGAATTATTTCAAAGCTGGAATGTGAATAGCATAAATTCCCGGTTTATTATATATGGAAATTAATTTCGTTCAGTAATCATTTAATTCTCTGTACGTAATAAAATAATGTATACACTATTACAGTTGGGTTGCGTTAAATATTAATCTCGGGGTAAAATGACAAACGAACGTCAGTCATTCGTGTGAGTGAGACAGAAACACAAAGAAATGCTTTCATTAACTAAACCAACAATGGTGCACAAGCTTTTTGAGAACCTTAAGACAGGTCGTGAGGACTTGGCTCCGAGAGGGGATGCTGTACGAGGTGTCTCGTTCCGTAGCTCGGTTGGTAGCGCACTCAGATCATACATTGAGGCTCGTAGTTCCATCTCCGGTACGGGTGTAAATGTTGGGTGTTTCCTTAAGACACCTGCTGTCCCCGTTCACCTAGCAGTAAGTAGGTACCTGGGTGTTAGCCGACTGGTATTGGTCACATCCTGGGGACAAAATTAACCTAAGTTGCCCGAAATGCTCTGTATAACCAAGGACTTTCTATATATGTCACTGATGTCAACTAGGCCTATATAATTTGTCATGTAGCAATAAATATTATTATAATTATTATTATTATTATTATTATTATTATAGATTCTATTATCCTAAATTTGTTTTTTGGCCAAAGTGCCTTTAATTGCGCAACTCTACAGTGCTCGTCACGGCATTATGCCGGGTGAGTGCCCCGGCGTAATGCTGTGATAAAAATCAAAGGCCTACCATACAGGGGGTCTTTTCTCGTCAGTGCATTCTGCTGGGTAGCAGCAGTTAGTATGACGTAAGGTGACGTCAGGGCAATTCTGACGTACACCGTGTACGTCAGGGCAATTCTGACGTACACCGTGTACGTCAGGCCCATATTGGAGTCTGTAGCACCAGTTTGGAACCCACACTTGGCCAAGTTCGTCAGGAAATTAGGGAAAGTTCAAAGGTTTGCAACAAGACTTGTCCCAGAGCTAAGTGACATGTCCGTCGAGGAGTGGTTGAGGGAAATCGACCTAACGACACTGGAGGACAGGTGGGATATGATAACATATAAAACACGGAGAGGAATCAACAAGGTGGACAGAGACAGGATGTTCCAGAGATGGGACACAGCAACAAAGTGTCACAATTGGAAGTTGAAGACTCGGATGAATCAAAAGGATGTTAGGAAGTATTTCTTCAGTCACAAAGTTGTCAGTAGGTGGAATAGTCTGGAAAGTGATGTAGTGGAGGCAGGATCCATATATAGCTTTAAGAAGAGGTATGATAAAGGTTATGGAGCAGGAAAAGTGACCTATTAGCGGCCAGTGAAGAGGCGGGGCCAGGATCTGTGACGCGACCCCTGCAACCACAACTAGGTGAATACAACTAGGTGATTACGCACACACACACACACACACACACACACACACACACACACAGTGGTGGAGCACCTGGAACGGAACAAGACTATAAACGCCATCGAACACGGATTTATGGAAGGCAAATCCTGTGTCACAAACCTTCTGGAGTTTTATGATAAAGTAACAGAAGTAAGACACGAGAGAGAGGGGTGGGTTGATTGCATCTTCTTGGACTGCAAAAAGGCCTTTGACACAGTTCCTCACAAGAGATTAGTGCAGAAGCTAGAGGATCAGGTGCACATAACAGAAAGGGCACTACAATGGATCAGAGAATACCTGACAGGGAGGCAACAACGAGTCATGGTACGTGATGAGGTATCACAGTGGGAACCTGTGACGTGCGGGGTCCCACAAGAGTCGGTCCTAGGACCAGTGCTATTTTTGGTATATGTGAACGACATGATGCAAGGGTTAGACTCAGAAGTGTCCTTGTTCGCAGATGATGTAAAATTAATGAGGAGAATTAAATCAGATGAGGATCAGGCAGGACTTCAAAGAAACCTGGACAGACTGGACACCTGGTACAGCAACTGCCTTCTCGAATTTAACCCCGCCAATTGCAAAGTCATGAAGATCGAGGAAGGGCAAAGAAGACCGCAGACGGAGTATAGGCTAGGTGGCCAAAGACTGCAAACCTCGCTCAAGGAGAAAGCTCTTGGGGTGAGTATAACACCGAGCACATCTCCGGAAGCACACATCAACCAGATAACTGCTGCAGCATATGGGCGTCTGGCAAACCTGAGAACAGCGTTCCGATACCTTCCTAAGGAGTCGTTCAAGACACTGTACACCGTGTACGCCAGTCCCATACTGGAGTACGCAGATCCTGTTTGGATCTGCATATAAAATACTGCGAGAATAGACAAGGACAGAGAGAGGATGTTCTAGAGAAAGGACACAGAAACAAGGGGTCAAAACTGAAGCTGAAGACTCAGATGAGTCAAAGGGATGTTAGGAAGTATTTCTTCAGTCATAGAGTTGTCAGGAAGTGGAATAGCCTAGCAAGTGATGTAGTAGAGACAGGACCCATACATAGCTTTAAGACGAGGTATGACAAAGCTCAGAGAGAGAGAGAGAGAGAGAGAGAGAGAGAGGACCTAGCAGCAGGCGGGGCTAGGAGCTGAGTCTCGACCCCTGCAACCACAATTAGGTGATTACAATTAGGTGATTACAATTAGGTGAGTACAGTTAGGTGAGTGCAATTAGGTGAGTACAATTAGGTGAGTACAATTAGGTGAGTACAGTTAGGTGAGTACAATTAGGTGATTACAATTAGGTGATGACTAGGTGAGTACAGCTAGGTGAGTACAGTTAGGTGAGTACAGTGTTAAGGCCTGAAACACTGGCGGAGAAATCGTACCATCTATATATACGTATCAAAAAATATTCGCAGTATATTTGCGTATAACAGTAATTATCCAACGGTTAACGACACCGTCATGAACCTTCCCATTCTCCTGTTAACAGTAATAACGGCGTTGTCATATACAGAGAAAACTCATTAACCGGCTAAGAGAGAGACCATTTCACAGTTTCTTCTGTAAGTATTTTTTGAAATCCCTCAATTAATAAAAGTCATTATGACCACCTATGTCCACTGTGTGGCAACAACTGGCGATTTCCAAATTTGGCTATTTAAAAAAGTGTACCTTTCAATAATGTATTATTCTCTTCTTTTTTGTTTTACTGTGTTAACTAGCATATGTTGCTAGCACCTCATAGCCACAGGACTGTGCTGGCTAGTCCCCCACACTAGCTACAGGACTGTTTACTAGTCCCTCACACTAGCTACAGGACTGCTAACTAGTCCCTCACACTAGCTACAGGACTGTTTACTAGTCCCTCACACTAGCTACAGGACTGTTTACTAGTCAATCACACTAGCCACAGGACTGTTTACTAGTTCCTCACACTAGCTACAGGACTGTTTACTAGTCCCTCACACTAGCTACAGGACTGTTTACTAGTCCCTCACACTAGCTACAGGACTGTTTACTAGTCAATCACACTAGCCACAGGACTGTTTACTAGTTCCTCACACTAGCTACAGGACTGTTTACTAGTCCCTCACACTAGCCACAGGACTGTTTACTAGTCCCTCACACTAGCTACAGGACTGTTTACTAGTCCCTCACACTAGCTACAGGACTGTTTACTAGTCCCTCACACTAGCTACAGGACTGTTTACTAGTCCCTCACACTAGCTACAGGACTGTTTACTAGTCCCTCACACTAGCTACAGGACTGTTTACTAGTCCTTCACACTAGCTACAGGACTGTTTGCTAGTCCCTCACACTAGCCATAGGACTGTTTACTAGTCCCTCACACTAGCCACAGGACTGTTTACTAGTCCCTCACACTAGCTACAGGACTGTTTGCTAGTCCCTCACACTAGCCACAGGACTGTTTACTAGTCCCTCACACTAGCTACAGGACTGTTTGCTAGTCCCTCACACTAGCCACAGGACTGTTTACTAGTCCCTCACACTAGCCACAGGACTGTTTACTAGTCCCTCACACTAGCCACAGGACTGTTTACTAGTCCCTCACACTAGCCACAGGACTGTTTACTAGTCCCTCACACTAGCCACAGGACTGTTTACTAGTACCTCACACTCGCCACAGGACTGTTTACTAGTACCTCACACTAGCCACAGGACTGTTTACTAGTCCCTCACACTAGCCACATGATTGTTTACTAGTCCCTCGCACTAGCTACAGGACTGTTTACTAGTCCCTCGCACTAGCCACAGGACTGTTTACTAGTCCCTCACACTAGCTACAGGACTGTTTACTAGTCCCTCACACTAGCCACAGGACTGTTTACTAGTCCCTCACACTAGCTACAGGACTGTTTACTAGTCCCTCACACTAGCTACAGGACTGTTTACTAGTCCCTCACACTAGCTACAGGACTGTTTACTAGTCCCTCACACTAGCCACAGGACTGTTTACTAGTCCCTCACACTAGCCACAGGACTGTTTACTAGTCCCTCACACTAGCTACAGGACTGTTTACTAGTCCCTCACACTAGCTACAGGACTGTTTACTAGTCCCTCACACTAGCTACAGGACTGTTTACTAGTCCCTCACACTAGCTACAGGACTGTGTTTGCTAGTCCCTCACACTAGCTACAGGACTGTTTACTAGTCCCTCACACTAGCTACAGGACTGTGTTTACTAGTCCCTCACACTAGCCACAGGACTGTTTACTAGTCCCTCACACTAGCTACAGGACTGTTTACTAGTCCCTCACACTAGCTACAGGACTGTTTGCTAGTCCCTCACGCTAGCCACAGGACTGTTTACTAGTCCCTCACGCTAGCCACAGGACTGTTTACTAGTCCCTCACACTAGCTACAGGACTGTTTACTAGTCCCTCGCACTAGCTGCAGGACTGTTTACTAGTTCCTCACACTAGCTACAGGACTGTGTTTGCTAGTCCCTCACACTAGCCACAAGACTGTGTTTGCTAGTCCCTCACACTAGCCACAGGACTGGAGTCTACTCGTCCCTCACACTAGCCACAGGACTGTTTACTAGTCCCTCACACTAGCCACAGGACTGTTTACTAGTCCCTCACACTAGCCACTCTAGCTACAGGACTGTGTTGGTTCACTGACGCTCGTCCTCAGGTTCGACTCACGTCTATTTCTTGAAAGAGTTCGAACCTTAATTACAATTTTTCAATCGTCCTTGTCTGTAATCATCTGAAGATGTCTGGATCTAAGGCACTCATTACGGGGCTATCAGATGCGTCCTAATTGCTTCATCTGTTTCTTTCGAGTAGGTAGAGTTTCCATGGCTTCAGACGAAACAACCTGCATCCAGTTTTGACTTGCTGGAAGGATACAGAAATTATTTTTAGGAAAGGGAGTAGATTGAATCGCTCCAGCGGAGCTTGTTTCTCTTCGTGCAGTCGAGTCAGTAGAGGTCAGCCGGGTGAGCCGGGCAGGTCAGGTGAGTAGAATCAGTCAAATCACTTCGATCAGTTGGGTGAGTTGTGATACTCGGATTTAGTCGTGACAGTCTGGTCTGGGGATCTGGGATCATAAATTTTACTCGAGTTAATCTGCCAAACAAAGCCACAAGAGATATATTTCGACCCTTGCAAACACAACTCAAAGATAAACAGGTATTCAGCTGTGAATACTGACAGCGTCGTTGCTATCATCATACACAACAAATGAGATAAATATTGTTTTCTTGTTGATAGCACAGACACCTCTCTACTTCGAGTGACACAACTTCAAAACTAACCCATAAATTGGAGAGGACACTTTAGAAGTTGCTTCTCCTGGTCATGGACCGTTATTACTCTAAACCCCCTCACCTACCGGAACGTCTCTCTCCAAATAGGGAGTGAAGTGTGAATTGTTCCATCCATTGTTGTTCCGTCCTATACACTGAAGCTACCTCCCAGAAGTAGAATACAGTAGGCTCTCACACATTTTTGTGCTGACACCTCTCCCCGACTATGTTCAAACATGTTGTGATTTAGAAACTAAATCCACAGTGACATAATGTATGATTTGTGTTAGTGAATGTGTAGCAGTGCTCAACTGACATTCTGACTGCAATTCAAAATGACAACCCTTCTTCTCAGGGGCCATGTTAACAACGAAGATAAAAATGACAGAGTTCACAAAATGACCCTAGACTACAGACATAAAACAAGACAGAAACTGCAAGTCCCCTAACTGACATATGTTAAAAAAAACTTACATGAGAGGATATGTTAATAGAGCTAGAGAAACAGCTCACGTCCTCACCGATCAGCGGTAAATCAACTAAAGCTCCTGAGTTACAGTGGTGTCAAACGCCACCTAGTGGTTAGTGCAGACATCACCAGTCACCTCCACCCCTCCTCCCTCCAGGCCACAAAAAGTATAGACATTCAATCTTGTTATGCATTATAAAAATATTAATCGAGAAAATAACATGGGATATTAGCACAAAGGTTCTAGACATTGTATCAACAAACAAAGATAAATAATGATCAGACGTGTCTTACATATTTATTCTTTCCACTCTTTTTCTCTTATTCTTCTTCACTTTTATTTATCCTTTTTCCTCTTCTATATCCTCCTCTTTTTCTCTGATTTTTTTTTCACTTCTTGTACCCCCTCTTCTCTTGCCTTTTCCTCCTCTTCCTTTTTCCTCCTACTCCTATATTCATCATTCATTTTCCCCTGCTTTTTATTCCCTCTCTTTTTCCCCGCTCCTGTATTTCCTCTTCCCTTCCTTCCACTTATTTCCTTCTTTCTCCTCTCTTTATCATCTTCTGTCCTCCTCCTCATCCCCTTCCTCTTCTCCACTTCTGTTTTCTCCTACTCATCTTCTATCCCATCCACAGTCTTACCGTTCCCTTCTTTCTCCTCTTCTTCCCCTCCCCATCATTCCCCACTTCTTACCCTCCCCATCTTTCTCCTCTTTTTTCCCTTCCTCTTTTCCTGTCCTCTTTTTCTCCTCCTCTTCCTCGTCGTCTTCTTGAATTTCCTCTAATACATTTATAGGTAAATTTTTTGGTTACCAGTTTATTTACGCGTTGACCCCTGTCTTCCACCAGCAGTCTTCCACCAACACTGTCTTCCACCAGCAGTCTTCCACCAACACTGTCTTCCACCAGCAGTCTTTCACCAACACTGTCTTCCACCAGCAGTCTTTCACCAACACTGTCTTCCACCAGCAGTCTTTCACCAACACTGTCTTCCACCAGCAGTCTTTCACCAACACTGTCTTCCACCAGCAGTCTTTCACCAACACTGTCTTCCACCAGCAGTCTTTCACCAACACTGTCTTTCACCAACACTCTTTCACCAACACTGTCTTTCACCAACACTGTCTTTCACCAACACTGTCTTCCACCAACACTGTCTTCCACCAACACTGTCTTTCACCAACGCTGTCTTTCACCAACACTTTCACCAACACTGTCTTCCACCAGCAGTCTTTCACCAACACTATCTTTCACCAACACTGTCTTTCACCAACACTGTCTTTCACCAACACTGTCTTCCACCAACGCTGTCTTTCACCAACGCTGTCTTTCACCAACACTTTCACCAACACTGTCTTTCACCAACACTTTCACCAACACTATCTTTCACCAACACTCTTTCACCAACACTGTCTTTCACCAACACTGTCTTTCACCAACAGTCTTCCAACACTGGCTTCCACACACACTGTCTTCCACCAACACTGTCTTTCACCAACACTTCCACCAACACTGCCCTCCGCCAGCACTGTCTTCCACCAACACGGTCTTCCACCAACACGGTCTTCCACCAACACGGTCTTCCACCAACACGGTCTTCCACCAACACGGTCTTCCACCAACACGGTCTTCCACCAACACGGTCTTCCACCAACACGGTCTTCCACCAACACGGTCTTCCACTAACATTTTCTTCCATCAAGCCTGCCGCCCTCCAACACTGTCCTGCACCAACACCGCCTTTCACCAACAATGTCTTCCACCAACAATGACTTGCGCCTACACTGTCTTCCACCTGCACTGTCTTCCTCCAACACTGTTTTCACCAACACTGCCTGCCACCAACATTGCCTTCCACCAACACTCTCATCCACCAACACTGCCTTCCATCAACACTGCCTTCCACCTACACTGTCTTCCACCGACACTGTCTTCCACCAACACTGCCTTCCACTTACACCCTCTTCCACCAACACTGCCTTCCACTTACACCCTCTTCCACCAACACTGCCTGCCACCAACATTGCCTTCCACCAACACTCTCATCCACCAACACTGCCTTCCACCTACACTGTCTTCCAACAACACTCTCATCCACCAACACTGCCTTCCACCTACACTGTCTTTCACCTACACTGTCTTCCACCTACACTGTCTTCCACCTACACTGTCTTCCACCTACACTGTCTTCCACCTACACTGTCTTCCACCTACACTGTCTTCCACCTACACTGTCTTCCACCAATACTGCCTTCCACCAACCCTGCCTTCCACCAACACTGTCTTGCACCAACACTGTCTTGCACCAACCCTGCCTTCCACCAACACTGTCTTGCACCAACACTGCCTTCCACCAACCCTGCCTTCCACCAACACTGTCTTGCACCAATACTGCCTTCTACCAACACTGCCTTCCACCAACACTGTCTTCCACCTCTAGTCCTGCTTCCTCCAACATTTCTTCCTCCAACACTGCTTCCAGCAACACTGCCTTCCACTAACACTGCTTCCTCCAGCACTACTTCCACCAACACTGCGTGTCAACAACATTGCCTTTCACCAACACTGCCTGTCACCAACAGTGCCTTCTTCTAACACTATCTTCCACCAACATTGCTTTCCACTAACATTGCTTCCACCAATACTGCTTCCTCCAACACTGTCTTCCTCCAACACTGTCTCCCACCAACAGTACTTCCTCCAGCACTGCTTTCTCAAACACTGCTTCCTCCAACACTACTTCCTCCTACTCTGCTTAATCCAACACTGCTTCGTTCATCACTGTTTCCACCAACACTGCTTCCTCCAACACTGCTTCCTCCAACACTGTTTCCATCAACACTGCTTTCTTCAACGCTGCTTACACAAACACTGCTCTTTCCAACACTGCTTCCTCCAACACTGCTTCCTCCAACACTGCCTCCACCAACACTGCTTCCACCAACACTGCTTCCACCAACACTGCTTCCTCCTACACTGCTTCCACCAACACTGCTTCCTCCAACACTGCTTCCACCAACACTGCTTCCACCAACACTGCTTCCACCAACACTGCTTCCACCAACACTGCTTCCACCAACACTGCTTCCTCCAACACTGCTTCCACCAACACTGCTTCCTCCAACACTGCTTCCTCCAACACTGCTTCTTTCACGTTAATCTCCAGTCCTAAATCTCTCCCTCACTACATTATCCTATTCCTCTTCCTCCTCGTTTTTCTCCATTTACCGTATTCTTTCTCGTCTTCCTCTATCCCTCCCTACGTTTACAACCTTATTCTTCTCCTCTATTCCTTCTTGTAATCCCGTTTCTCCTATTTAGTCAGTCCTTCCTCCCTACGTCTTTCCATTATTCTATTCCTCTCTCTTCGTCTCCCTCCACTTCTGTTTCTCATTTCTTTCCATTATATATTTTCTCCCTCTCTCTGTTCATTGTTCTTTTCCTCTTTCTATTCTTCCGGTATTCCTTTTCTCTTGTCCTGAAATGGAAAGAAAAATCTGTGTGTATGAGGCTGGTCCCTCACCCCTCTCAGCCACCCACCAGCCCACCCACCAACCCACCCTCCAGCCAACCCACCAGCCCACCCACCAGCCCACCCTCCAGCCAACCCACCAATCCGACCACCAACCCACCCTTCATCCAACCCACTAATCCGACCACCAACCCACCCTTCATCCAACCCACAAATCCGACCACCAACCCACCCTTCATCCAACCCACCACCCTACCCACCAACCCACCCTACATCTAACCAACCAACCCACCAGCTCACCCACCAATACACCCTCCAGCCCACACACCAACCCATCCACCAGCCCACCAGCCAACCCACCAACCCGACCACCAACCCACCCTCCAGCCAACCCACCAACCCGACCACTAACCCACCCTCCAGCCAACCCACCAACCCGACCACCAAACCACCCTCCAGTCAACCCACCAACCCGACCACCAACCCACCCTCCAGCCAACCCACCAACCCGACCACCCACCCACCCTCCATCCAACCGACCAATCCGACCGCCAACCCACCCTCCATCAAACCCACCAACCCGACCATCAACCCACCCTCCAGCCAACCCACCAACCCGACCACCAACCCACCCTCCATCCAACCCACCAGCCCGCCCATCAACCCACCCTCCATCCAACCCACCAGCCCGCCCATCAACCCACCCTCCATCCAACCCACTAACCCACCACCCCACCCACCAACCCACCCTACATCTAACCCACCAGCTCATTCACCAATCCACCCTCCATCCCACTCACCAACCCACCCACCAGCCCACCCACCCACCCACCAGCCCACCCAGAGGGCGACGACTAAATTCATGGTCCGTCAGCTTGTGTGAGTGTGCTGACGCCCGGGGCCACTGAAGCTAAAATGCTGCTGTTTTAGTGGTGGTGGAGGCAGGGAGGAGTGGAGGGATGGAAGACTGGAGGGATGGAAGACTGGAGGGATGGAAGACTGGAGGGATGGAAGACTGGAGGGACGGAAGACTGGAGGGACGGAAGACTGGAGGGACGGAAGACTGGAGGGACGGAAGACTGGAGGGACGGAAGACTGGAGGGACGGAAGACTGGAGGGACGGAAGACTGGAGGGACGGAAGACTGGAGGGACGGAAGACTGGAGGGACGGAAGACTGGAGGGATGGAAGACTGGAGGGACGGAAGACTGGAGGGACGGAAGACTGGAGGGACGGAAGACTGGAGGGACGGAAGACTGGAGGGAAGACTGGAGGGAGGGAAGACTGGAGGGATGGAAGACTGGAGGGATGGAAGACTGGAGGGATGGAGGGAGGGAAGACTGGAGGGATGGAAGACTGGAGGGATGGAAGACTGGAGGGATGGAAGACTGGAGGGATGGAAGACTGGAGGGATGGAAGACTGGAGGGATGGAAGACTGGAGGGAGGGAAGACTGGAGGGAGGGAAGACTGGAGGGAGGGAAGACTGGAGGGATGGAAGACTGGAGGGATGGAAGACTGGAGGGATGGAAGACTGGAGGGATGGAAGACTGGAGGGACGGAAGACTGGAGGGATGGAAGACTGGAGGGATGGAAGACTGGAGGGATGGATTGCAAGATGGATGGAAGGCAGGAAGGTTGGAGGGTAGGAGGAAGGTCACGAAGGATGGAGGAGGAGAGGAAGTTCAGGAAGGATGAAGGAGGAGAGGAAGGTCAGGAAGGATGGAGGAGGAGAGGAAGGTCAGGAAGGATGAAGGAGGAGAGGAAGGTCAGGAAGGATGAAGGAGGAGAGGAAGGTCAGGAAGGATGAAGGAGGAGAGGAAGTTCAGGAAGGATGGAGGAGGAGAGGAAGGTCAGGAAGGATGAAGGAGGAGAGGAAGGTCAGGAAGGATGGAGGAGGAGAGGAAGTTCAGGAAGGATGAAGGAGGAGAGGAAGGTCAGGAAGGATGGAGGAGGAGAGGAAGGTCAGGAAGGATGAAGGAGGAGAGGAAGGTCAGGAAGGATGAAGGAGGAGAGGAAGGTCAGGAAGGGTGAAGGAGGAGAGGAAATTCAGGAAGGATGAAGGAGGAGAGGAAGGTCAGGAAGGATGGAGGAGGACAGGAAGGTCAGGAAGGAGGGAGGAGGAGAGGAAGGTCACGAAGGATGAAGGAGGACAGGAAGTTCAGGAGGTATGGAAGAGAGGAAGCTCAGAAGAAATGGAAGAGGAGAGGAAGGTCATGAAGTATGGAAGAGGAGAGGAAGCTCAGAAGGAATGGAAGAGGAGAGGAAGGTCAGGAAGTATGGAAGAGGAGAGGAAGGTCAGAAAGTATGGAAGAGGAGAGGAAGGTCAGGAAGTATGGAAGAGGAGAGGAAGGTCAGAAAGTATGGAAGAGGAGAGGAAGGTCAGGAAGTATGGAAGAGGAGAGGAAGCTCAGAAGGAATGGAAGAGGAGAAGAAGGTCAGGAAGTATGGAAGAGGAGAGGAAGGTCAGAAAGTATGGAAGAGGAGAGGAAGGTCAGGAAGTATGGAAGAGGAGAGGAAGGTCAGAAAGTATGGAAGAGGAGAGGAAGGTCAGGAAGTATGGAAGAGGAGAGGAAGGTCAGGAAGTATGGAAGAGGAGAGGAAGGTCAGAAAGTATGGAAGAGGAAGGTCAGGAAGTATGGAAGAGGAGAGGAAGGTCAAGAAGTATGGAAGAGGAGAGGAAGGTCAGGAAGTATGGAAGAGGAGAGGAAGCTCAGAAGGAATGGAAGAGGAGAAGAAGGTCAGGAAGTATGGAAGAGGAGAGGAAGGTCAGAAAGTGTGGAAGAGGAGAGGAAGGTCAGAAAGTATGGAAGAGGAGAGGAAGGTCAGGAAGTATGGAAGAGGAGAGGAAGGTCAGGAAGTATGGAAGAGGAGAGGAAGCTCAGAAGGAATGGAAGAGGAGAGGAAGGTCAGGAAGTATGGAAGAGGAGAGGAAGGTCAGGAAGTATGGAAGAGGAGAGGAAGGTCAGGAAGTATGGAAGAGGAGAGGAAGGTCAGGAAGTATGGAAGAGGAGAGGAAGGTCAGAAAGTATGGAAGAGGAGAGGAAGGTCAGAAAGTATGGAAGAGGAGAGGAAGGTCAGAAAGTATGGAAGAGGAGAGGAAGGTCAGGAAGTATGGAAGAGGAGAGGAAGGTCAGGAAGTATGGAAGAGGAGAGGAAGGTCAGGAAGTATGGAAGAGGAGAGGAAGGTCAGGAAGTATGGAAGAGGAGAGGAAGGTCAGAAAGTATGGAAGAGGAGAGGAAGGTCAGGAAGTATGGAAGAGGAGAGGAAGGTCAGGAGGGAGGGGAAGAGAGAGACAACAGTGCTTGCTCCGTTACTCTACATCGTCTATAACACTCGACTCACCTACAGTGACGTCACACGTATTTACCTATCACTTGTCCTAACACAGATACGAATTTTTGCCTTCTAAATCAGACACGATATTTTTCCTTCTAAAACAAACACAGAGTTTTTGCCTTCTAAATCAGACACGAGTTTTAACGTACCACTTTACAAATCGTTGGGTTCTACTTAATCCAGACATCTACAAAAATAAGCATTTATTTATCTTCGTTAAATTAGGATAAGTTACTTAAGGAAAGGCTGCATTAGATTACATTAGGTAAGACTATAAAAGGTTAGGCTAGCTTAGCTTTAAATAACAAAAAAAAAGGCAAAATACCGTGTCTGGATCGATACACAAATAACCCGCATATAAAAGAGAGAAGCTTATGACGACGTTTCGGTCCGACTTGGACCATTTACAAAGTCATTTACTTTGTAAATGGTCCAAGTCGGACCGAAACGTCGTCGTAAGCTTCTCTCTTTTATATGCGGGTTATTTGTGTAGCTTAGCTTTGGTTAGGTTAATTTATATTTTCTTAAGTTAGGGTAAGTTAGGTGAAGCAAGGTTAGGTTAGTCTAGTTAATGTTTGGTTCAGTGATGTTTATGGTAGATCTGGAGGTTTTGCTAAACTAAGAGCAGACTGGTTTTGCTCACTGGTATTTCTATTTCTATCAATGACTGCTAATTCCAAATATTTTCTGGTCATGTTCCCTTCCCTGGTGCTGAGTTTGCCACCCTGCTATGTCATAAGGCATTGCTGGTGTTGTGAAAGCTGCAAGTACATAGATGTTCTTTTATTTTGGCGTTTAATTTATGCAAAATCCCCCCAATACAGTGGACCCCCGGTTAACGATATTTTTTTTCACTCCAGAAGTATGTTCAGGTGCCAGTACTGATCGAATTTGTTCCCATAAGGAATATTGTGAAGTAGATTAGTCCATTTCAGATCCCCAAACATACACGTACAAACGCACTTACATAAATACACTTACATAATTGGTCGCATTCGGAGGTGATCGTTATGCGGGGGTCCACTGTATACTGTCTATCACACTCGGCACAGGGAATGGAGTAGATTCCAGCAATGATGTTATTCTTGTTGTGTCCTGCTTTGGTGATGCTGCTTACGGTTATTGAGGCATTGGATGTGGCACTCTTGGCACTCTTCATTACCTGTGACTGTAAGAATGTTTCCTGTAGGAAGAATGAGAGATCTGTCAAATTCTTCACATTCCTGGGATGTGGAAAATATTTTTGGGGATTGTTGTGTACATTCCCAGAGTGTGAAGGAACACGAAGTCAGGTGAAGTCACTGATAATGCTGCAGTCTTCCTCGAGATTTTCTAGGCTGCATAATCTGTTGAGTCTTAAGTAGCCTCTCAGAACTACCCATTTGGTCTTCCTGTCTTCCAGTATGAGGTCATTTTAGTTGGTTAGAACATAAGAACATAAGAAAGAAGGAACACTGCAACAGGCCTACTGACCTATGCGGAGAAGGTCCATGTCCTCCCCACCGAATTAGACCAATGACCCACCCCGGATTATCCCAATGACCCACCCAGTCTGGTCATCCCCACTCAAGGATGGAGCACTGTACCAGACCCAGCACCACAAGCTAGTCAGGTCCAACTCACACCCACCCACACCCACTTATGTATTTATCTAACCTAATTTTAAAACTACACAACTTTTTAGCCTCAATAACTGTACTCGGGAGTTTGTTCCACTCATCCACAACTCTATTACCAAACCAGTGCTTTCCTATATCCTTCCTGAATCTAAATTTTTCCAACTTGAAACCATTGCTGCGAGTCCTGTCTTGGCTGGAAATTTTCAGCACACTGTTTACATCCCCTTTATTTATTCCTGTTTTCCATTTATACACCTCGATCATATCCCCCCCCCCAATTCTACGCCTTTCGAGAGTGCAGATTCAGGGCCCTCAGTCTATCTTCATAGGGAAGATTTCTGATACATGGGATCATCTTTGTCATCCTCCTTTGTACGTTTTCCAGAGCATTTATATCCATTCTGTAATACGGTGACCAGAACTGAGCAGCATAGTCTAAATGAGGCCTAACCAAGGATATATAGAGTTGAAGAACAACCTGAGGACTTCTATTATTTATACTTCTAGATATGAAGCCAAGAATTCTGTTAGCTTTATTGCAAACACTAATGCACTGTTGTCTTGGTTTTAGATTACTGCTAACCAGGACTCCTAAATCCTTTTCGCAATCAGTAGTATTCAGATCTACATTATTTAGTTTGTGTGTGGCATGGTTATTTACCTGTCCAACATTTAGAACTTTGCATTTGTCTATATTAAACTGCATCTACCACTTCTCCGACCATTGCATCAGTCTATTCAAATCATCCTGGAGTGCTCTGATGTCCGCATTAGAATGAATTGGACGGCCTATTTTGGTGTCATCAGCAAATTTGCTTATGTCGCTATTTATTCCCTCATCTATGTCGTTTATGTAAATTGTGAACAAGGGGCCCAACACTGACCCCTGAGGAACACCGCTTGTGACGTGCCCCCATTCTGATTTCTCCCCATTTATGCAAACTCTCTGCTGTCTATTTGTCAGCCATGCCTCTACCCAGGAAAAAATTTATCCTCCTATTCCGTGTGCCCTAAGTTTCCTCAATAGCCTCTGGTGTGGAACTCTATCGAAAGCCTTACTGAAGTCCATATACACAATATCATATTCATTACCATGATCTACCTCCTCAAACACCTTAGTGAAAAAAGTTAGTAAATTCGTAAGACAGGAACGCCCCTTTGTAAAACCGTGTTGAGATTCATTAATCAATCTGTGCCTGTCAAGATGGCTACGAATTGCTTCGGCAATTATTGATTCCATAAATTTTCCCACTATGGAGGTAAGGCTTATTGGTCTATAGTTTTTTAGTTGGTGAATTAAATTACTTCTTTGAATTCAAAAGGAATAAAAGGCTCAATTGAGTTTGTTATTTCTGAAGTTTGTAAGTTTGAAATGGTTGAGAGGACGATGATGAGTCATCGCACATCGCTCGTCAGCAGACACACCACAGTCCAAGAAGAAAACGAAATGTGATGCGGACCTATGACTGTTTTGTCTAGGCTTTAGAAACCTTATTGAATTTTGTATCAATTTCAGTTACTCATTTATTACAAAAAAAAATAAATAAAGAAGTTTGGAGTGACCATGGGATAACCCATAAGTATCTTTCTAGCTAATATACTTATGGAGTCCTTTAAAGCAGAACGTTTCTCCTTTACATGGATACATTGTGTCGACGACATTTTCCTAATTACACCTAGACATTTATTCTGTGGTTACATTTGTATCAAATTATGTGTCAAATTATGTATGTCTACTGAGACTTATTTGTATGGATCATAAGGATTTTTTTTTTTGCTTTTAATTTAATTTTATTAAGTAAACGTAGAGCACCAACTTAAATACCAAGTCTACTGTAAACTAACCAACAGGAACGACCTCATACAGCCAACAGGAACGACCTCATACAACCAACAGGAACGACCTCATACAACCAACAGGAACGACCTCATACAACCAACAGGAACGACCTCATACAACCAACAGGAACGACCTCATACAACCAACATGAACGACCTCATACAACCAACATGAACGACCTCATACAACCAACATGAACGACCTCATACAACCAACAGGAACGACCTCATACAACCAACAGGAACGACCTCGTACAACCAATAGGAACGACCTCATACAACCAACATGAACGACCTCATACAACCATCATGAACGACCTCATGCAACTAGCAGGAACAACCTCATACAACCAACAAAAACAACCTCATACAACCAACAGGAACAACCTCATACAACCAACAGGAATAACCTCATACAACCAACAGGAACGACCTCATACAACCATCATGAACGACCTCATACAACCATCATGAACGACCTCATGCAACCAGCAGGAACAACCTCATACAACCAACAAAAACAACCTCATACAACCAACAGGAACAACCTCATACAACCAACAGGAACAACCTCATACAACCAACAGGAACAACCTCATACAACCAACAGGAACAACCTCATACAACCAACAGGAACAACCTCATACAACCAACAGGAACGACCTCATACAACCATCATGAACGACCTCATACAACCATCATGAACGACCTCATACAACCAACAGGAACAACCTCATACAACCAACAGGAATAATCTCATACAACCAACATGAACGACCTCATACAACCATCATGAACGACCTCATACAACCATCATGAACGACCTCATACAACCATCATGAACGACCTCATACAACCAACATGAACGACCTCATACAACCAGCAGGAACGACCTCATACAACCAGCAGGAACAACCTCATACATCTCTTCTGTCATCATGACAAAATCAGCATCTTCATAAGAACCTACCGAATATGGCAGCCACAAATACAAAAAGACTCTGGTGGTATCATTGACATCTCTCCCACACCATATTTTCCTTTCTCCTCATCCAGGATAACATTTACAACAGCCATTTCATTCTAACTGCAGGAAATATTACCGGTATAGTCATTGAGAAGTCAAAGAAAGTGACGTACGTGTTAGTCATTGCTTCAAAAGTCTGAGTTACATTACCAGACCAAAATGCAAAAGCCGGAATAACATCAGTGACTGTTTTAAACCGTTTCCTGAGGTGGATGTGACAGACAATACATAAGAGAACACAAGATCTCCAATATAATGGCAGAATTCACACTAACAATTCATTTGTTGTCTAGTGAGGAGTCACTGGTTCCTCCGGGCATGGCTATGCGCCAGTCTCATCGTCAAGGACACTGATGAGACCAGAAGATGCTGTTCAGAAGCAGTAGTCATTAGTACATGAAATGCCATTAAGCAGTGTAAGTATGTACAGTGTAGCACATAGTGTATGATACTTTGACGGTGCAAGGTGCTATATGCGCTCTATTTTGTTCTTGGATATTAGGTGCTTTTATTTGTGTGAGGGTAACTATATCTCACACTGTATGTGGCAACACTTGTGTGTACTCACCTAACTCACCTAATTGTGGTTGCAGGGGTCGGGATTTAGTTCCTGTGTGTGTGTGTGTACTCACCTAGTTGTACTCACCTAGTTGAGGTTGCAGGGGTCGAGTCCTAGCTTCTGGCCCCGCCTCTTCACTGGTCGCTACTAGGTCACTCTCCCTGAACCGTGAGCTTTATCATACCTCTGCTTAAAGCTATGTATGGATCCCGCCTCCACTACATCGATTCCCAAATTATTCCACTTCCTAACTACTCTGTGACTGAAGAAATATTTCCTAACATCCCTGTGATTCATCTGTGTCTTCAACTTCCAACTGTGTCCCCTTGTTGCTGTGTCCCATCTCTGAAACATTCTGTCTTTGTCCACCTTGTCAATTCCTCTCAGTATTTTGTATGCCGTTATCATGCTACCCCTACCTCTCCTGTCCTCCAGTGTCGTCAGGTCGATTTCCTTAACCTCTCCTCGTAGGACATACCCCTTAGCTCTGGGACTAGTCTTGTTGCAAACCTTTGCACTTTCTCTAGTTTCTTTACGTGCTTGGCTAGGTGTGGGTTCCAAACTGGTGCCGCATACTCCAATATGGGCCTAACGTACACGGTGTACAGGGTCCTGAACGATTCCTTATTAAGATGTCGGAATGCTGTTCTGAGGTTTGCTAGGCGACCATATGCTGCAGCAGTTATTTGATGTGCGCTTCAGATGTGCCTGGTGTTATACTCACCCCAAGATCTTTTTTCCTGAGTGAGGTTAGTAGTCTCTGGCCCCCTAGACTGTACTCCGTCTTCGGTCTTCTTTGCCCTTCCCCAATCTTCATGACTTTGCACTTGGTGGGGTTGAACTCCAGGAGCCAATTGCTGGACCAGGTCTGCAGCCTGTCCAGATCCCTTTGTAGTTCTGCCTGGTCTTCGATCGAATGAATTCTTCTCATCAACTTCACGTCATCTGCAAACAGGGACACTTCGGAGTCTACTCCTTCCGACATGTCGTTCACAAATACCAGAAACAGCACTGGTCCTAGGACTGACCCCGCTGGTCACAGGCGCCCACTCTGACACCTCACCACGTACCATGACTCGCTGCTGTCTTCCTGACAAGTATTCCCTGATCCATTGTAGTGTCTTCCCTGTTATCCCCGCTTGGTCCTCCAGTTTTTGCACTAATCTCTTGTGTGGAACTGTGTCAAACTCCTTCTTGCAGTCCAAAAAAATGCAATCCACCCACCCCTCTCTCTCTTGTCTTACTGCTGTCACCCTGTCATAGAACTCCAGTAGGTTTGTGACACAGGATTTCCCGTCCCTGAAACCATGTTGGCTGCTGTTGATAAGCTCATTTCTTTCTAGGTGTTCCACCACTCTTCTGATAATCTTCTCCATGACTTTTCATACTATACATGTCAGTGACACTGATCTGTAGTTTAGTGCTTCATGTCTGTTTCCTTTTTTAAAGATTGGGACTACATTTGCTGTCTTCCATGCCTCAGGCAATCTCCCTGTTTCGATAGATGTATTGAATATTGTTGTTAGGGGAACACATAGTGCCTCAGCTCCTTCTCTCAGAACCCATGGAGAGATGTTATCCGGCCCCATTGCCTTTGAGGTATCTAGCTCACTCAGAAGCCTCTTCACTTCTTCCTCGGTTGTGTGTACTGTGTCCAGCACTTGGTGGTGTGCCCCACCACTCCGTCTTTCTAGAGCCCATTCTGTCTCCTCTGTGAACACTTCTTTGAATCTCTTGTTGAGTTCCTCACATACTTCACGGTCATTTCTTGTTGTCTCTCCTCCTACCTTCCTTCCTTAGCCTGATTATCTGGTCCTTGACTGTTGTTTTCCTCTTGATGTGGCTGTATAGCAGCTTCGGGTTAGATTTGGCATTTGCCGCTATGTTGTTTTCATATTGTCGTTGGGCCTCCCTTCTTCTCTGTGCATATTCATTTCTGGTTCTACGACTGCTCTCCTTATTCTCCTGGGTCCTTTGCCTTCTATATTTCTTCCATTCCCTAGCACACTTGGTTTTTGCCTCCCTGCACTTTTGGGTGAACCATAGGCTCATCCTGGCTTTTTCATTATTCCTGTTTCCCTGGGTACAAACCTCTCCTCCGCCTCCTTGCACATTGTTGCTACATATTCCATCATCACATTAACTGGCTTCCCTGCCAGTTCTCTGTCCCACTGAACCCCATTCAGGAAGTTCCTCATTCCCGTGTAGTCCCCTTTCTTGTAGTTTGGCTTCATTCGCCCTGGCCTTCCTGCCTCCCCCTCCACTTGTAGCTCTACTGTGTATTCGAAGCTTAAAACCACATAATCGCTGGCCCCAAGGGGTCTTTCATATATGATGTCCTCAATATCTGCACTACTCAAGGTGAATACTAGGTCCAGTCTTGCTGGTTCATCCTCTCCTCTCTCTCTCGTAGTGTTCCTTACGTGCTGGTACATGAAGTTTTCGAGTACCACCTCCATCATCTTAGCCCTCCATGTATCTTGGCCCCCATGTGGCTCCAAGTTCTCCCAATCGATTTCCTTGTGGTTAAAATCACCCATGATCAGAAGCTTTGCCCTGCATGCATGAGCTCTTCTGGCCACTGCAACCAGTGTGTCAACCATCGCTCTATTGCTCTCATCATACTCTTGCCTTGGCCTCCTGCTGTTCTGTGGTCTGTACTCGCCTATTTGTACTCGCCTATTTGTGGTTGCAGGGGTCGAGTCACAGCTCCTGGCCCCGCCTCTTCGATGATTGCTACTAGGTCCTCTCTCTCCCTGCCCCATGAGCTCTATCATACCTCGCCTTAAAACTATGTATGGTTCCTGCCTCCACTACATCACTTTCTAGGCTATTCCATGGCCTGACTACTCTATGACTGAAAAAATACTTCCTAACATCCCTTTGATTCATCTGAGTCTTCAACTTCCAATTGTGACCTCTTGTGTTTGTGTCCCATCTCTGGAACATCCCGTATTTGTCCACCTCGTCTATTCCGCGCAGTATTTTATATGTCGTTATCATGTCTCCCCTGACCCTCCTGTCCTCCAGTGTCGTCAGGCCGATTTCCCTCAACCTTTCTTCATAGGACAATCCCCGTAGCTCTGAGACTAGTCTTGTTGCAAACCTTAGCACTTTCTCTAATTTCTTGACGTGCTTGACTAGGTGTGGATTCCAAACTGGTGCTGCATACTCCAGTATGGGCCTGACGTAGATGGTATACAGAGTCTTAAACGAATCCTTACTGAGGTATCGGAACGCTATCCGTAGGTTTGCCAGGCGCCCGTATGCTGCAGCAGTTATCTGATTGATGTGCGCCTCAGGAGATATGCTCGGTGTTATACTCACCCCCAGATCTTTTTCCTTGAGTGAGGTTTGCAGTCTTTGGCCATCTAAACTATATTGTGTCTGCGGTCTTCTTTGCCCTTCCCCAATCTTTATGACTTTGCATTTGGCAGGGTTAAATTCAAGGAGCCAGTTGCTGGACCAGGCTTGTAGCCTGTCCAGGTCTCTTTGTAGTCCTGCCTGATCCTCGTCCGATTTGATTCTTCTCATTAACTTCACATCATCTGCAAACAAGGGCACTTCCGAGTCTATCCCTTCCGTTATGTCGTTCACATATACCAAGAACAGCACAGGTCCTAGGACTGTCCCCTGTGGAACCCCGCTTGTCACAGGCGCCCACTCTGACACCTCGTCACGTACCATGACTCGTTGTTGCCTCCTTGTCAGATATTCTCTGATCCATTGCAGTGCCTTTCCTGTTATGTGTGCCTGGTCCTCTAGCTTTTGCAGTAACCTCTTGTGAGGAACTGTGTCGACGGCCTTCTTGCAGTCCAAAAATATGCAGTCGATCCACCCCTCTCTCTCTTGTCTTACTTCTGTCACCTTTTCATAAAACTCTAGTAGGTTTGTGACACAGGATTTTCCTTCCCTTAAACCGTGCTGGTTGTCAATTATGCACTTGTTTCTTTCCAGGTGCCCCACCACTCTCCTCCTGATGATCTTCTCCATGACCTTGCATACTATACACGTTAGTGATACAGGTCTGTAGTTTAGTGCCTCATGTCTGTCTCCCTTTTTAAAAATTGGGACTACATTTGCCATTTTCCATACCTCAGGGAGTTGCCCAGTTTCAAATGATGTGTTGAAGATCTTTGTTAATGGCTCACACAATATTTCTGCTCCCTCTTTAAGGACCCATGGAGAGATGTTGTCTAGTCCCACCGCCTTTGAGGTGTCAAGTTCGCATAGCAGCTTCTTCACCTCCTCCTTGGTTATATGTACCTCATCCAGCACTTGCTGGTGTGCCCCCCTGTTCTGATTTCTTGGAGTCCTACTGGTTTCCACTGTAAATACCTCTTTAAATCTTGTGTTGAGCTCCTGACAAACCTCTCGGTCGTTTCTTGTGAATTCCCCATCACCCTTCCTCAGTCTGATTACCTGGTCCTTGACTGTTGTTTTCCTCCTGATGTGGCTGTACAACAGCTTCGGGTCAGTCTTTACTTTTGATGCTATGTCATTTTCATATTGTCTCTGAGCCTCCCTTCTTATCTGTGCATATTCGTTTCTGGCTCTTCGGCTGATTTCTTTATTTTCCTGAGTTCTCTGTCTTCTGTACCTTTTCCATTCTCTAGTACACCTAGTTTTTGCCTCCCTACACCTTTGGGTGAACCAAGGACTCGTTCTGTTCTTCCCATTATTTCTGTTTCCCTTGGGAACAAACCTCTCCTCTGCCTCCTTGCATTTTGTTGCTACATAGTCCATCATTTCTTGTACTGGTTTTCCTGTCAGTTCCCTCTCCCACTGAATGTCTTGAAGGAAGTTCCTCATGCCTGAGTAGTTCCCCCTTTTGTAGTTTGGTTTTTCCCACCCTATTCCTGCTACTCTCTCCACTTGGAGCTCAACTATGTAGTCGAAGCACAGAACCACATGATCACTAGATCCCAGGGGCCTTTCATACATGATACCCTCGATGTCCGAACTACTCATGGTGAATACAAGGTCCAACCTTGCTGGTTCATCCACTCCTCTCTCTCTGGTAGTGTCTCTAACATGTTGATGCATGAGGTTTTCCAGTACCACATCCATCATCTTGGCTCTCCATGTTTCGGGACCCCCATGGGGCTCCAGGTTTTCCCAGTCAATCTCCTTGTGATTGAAATCACCCATAACTAGTAACTTTGCTCCCACCATGTGTGCTCTCCTGGCCACCTCGGCTAGTGTGTCGATCATTGCTCTGTTGCTCTCATCGTATTCTTCTCTTGGCCTCCTGCAGTTCTGTGGTGGGTTGTACATTACTGCAATTATCACCTTATGTCCCTCAGACTGGATTGTTCCTACTAAGTAGTCCCTTTCGCCCGTGCCATCCATTCCTTCCATTTTCTCAAAACCCCACTGGTTTTTAATGAGCAGTGCAACTCCTCCTCCCCCTCTCCTCCCTCTGTCTTTCCTGAGGATTTGATATCCGGATGGAAAGATTGAATCTGTTATTATTCTGGTGAGTTTTGTTTCTGTGAGTGCTATTATGTCTGGGGATGTCTCTTTGATTCTTTCGTGCCACTCCTCATACTTGTTTGTTATTCCATCTGCATTTGTATACCACACCTTCAACTTCTTTTCTAAGACTGTGGTCTGGGAGGTATATTGGGGTTGGGGAAGTGGGAGACCTGGTAAGGAACTATGGGTTGTTGCTGTGGGGGTGGAGTTTGTAATGTAGTGGGTGGGGGCATTGGATGTGGCATGGGTGTTTTGATTTAGAGTGGTTGCACTGGGGTTGACCTGGTTGGGAAGCTCCTATAGGAAGTTGTGAGGGAGGCTGTATTTGATCTTCTTCCTGGGTCTGGGATCTCCTGTCTGTCTTCTCCATCCCCTCTCTTTCCTCCTTTCGCCTTTGTATCATCTCTCTCAGTTTCTGCCTTTCTTCTTGTGTTCTGTCGCGGTCGAGATACACCTTCCTGTATGCCGTCATGTCCCTTAATCGTGCTTTCTCCTGCAGGATCCTGGTCCGAGTCGCTTCTGCCTTGAAGGTCACTCTCACTGGCCGGGTTCTTTTTTTTACAAACCCCCCTATTCTCCGAAAATTTTCCAGCTAGGTCATATCGTCTTCTCCTATTGCTTTCATGATGCTTTCAATTGCTTTTTTTTCCCTTGTTTTCTTGCTTCATATGTTTCCCCTTCGACTTCCTGGAGCCCATACACAAAGACTGACCTCACCCTTTCATTCTCCCACTGCATATCCCTGTGTATCCCCTCATTTAATTTGGTTTCCTCCACTGCAGCTTTCCTTTCATCAGTTTCACTGGCTAATGTACTTGGGCTCAGTGGCCTGTCATTTTCCCTTCTCGGCTTTCCTTGGGCTCTGTTGTTGTCATTTAGGGCCTCCACATAAAGCTTAGCTCTTTCATTTGCTACAGTCTCCTCTGATAAAGCTTCTCCATGCAGTTGTGCCCCTTCTTTCCCTACAGTCCCCTTGTTTGTGTCTGAGGTAGCAGTCTCTGTTGTCAATCCCAAAATGTTCTTTAGTTCTTTAGGCTGTTTCAGATTTTCCAATTCCTCTTCTAAACTCTGTATCCTAGCTTCTGCTGCTTTGACATGCACCTCCCACTTCCTGCTTTCCATATCTATCCTCTCTTCCATTCTCATGCTAAGTTCTTCTAGTTTCTGTGTGTGTGTCTGTGTGTGTGTGTGTGTGTGTGTGTGTGTGTGTGTGTGTGTGTGTGTGTGTGTGTGTGTGTGTGTGTGTGTGTGTACTCACCTAGTTGAGGTTGCGGGGGTCGAGTCCGAGCCCCTGGCCCCGCCTCTTCTCTGATCGCTACTAGGTCACTCTCCCTGAACCGCGAGCTTTATCATACCTCTGCTTAAAGCTATGTATGGATCCTGCCTCTACTACATCGTGTGTGTGTGTGTGTGTGTGTGTGTGTGTGTGTGTGTGTGTGTGTGTGTGTGTGTGTGTGTGTGTGCTGGTACTGGGAATAGTTTATGTAATTAGGTGATGAATTAGTATATGAATGCAAGTGCTGAGGTTGTCTGTGTTTGCATGAAAGTGCTGAGATAGTTTATGAATGTAAGACTGTAGGTAGTCATGTAAGTAGGGGATGATGTATTCAATATATGTATGAAGGTGCTGAGGCAGTGTATGTAGGTGCAGTGGAGGTTAGTAGGCATGAGGGTGTTGAGGTATTTAGTGTATGTATGATGTGCTGAGGTATTCAGTGTATGTATGAGGTGCTGAGGTATTCAGTGCATGATGTACTGAGGTAGTGTATGTATGATGTACTGAGGTATTCAATGTATGATGTACTGAGGTAGTTAGTGTATGTATGATGTACTGAGGTAGCCAGTTTGTATGATGTGCTGAGGTAGTCAGTGTATGTATGATGTGCTGAGGTATTCAGTGTATATATGATGTGCTGAGGTATTCAGTGTATATATGATGTGCTGAGGTATTCAGTGTATATATGATGTGCTGAGGTATTCAGTGTATATATGATGTGCTGAGGTATTCAGTGTATATATGATGTGCTGAGGTATTCAGTGTATGTGTGATGTGCTGAGGTATTCAGTGTATATATGATGTGCTGAGGTATTCAGTGTATATATGATGTGCTGAGGTATTCAGTGTATGTGTGATGTGCTGAGGTATTCAGTGTATATATGATGTGCTGAGGTATTCAGTGTATGTATGATGTGCTGAGGTATTCAGTGTATGTATGATGTGCTGAGGTATTCAGTGTATATATGATGTGCTGAGGTATTCAGTGTATATATGATGTGCTGAGGTATTCAGTGTATGTGTGATGTGCTGAGGTATTCAGTGTATATATGATGTGCTGAGGTATTCAGTGTATATATGATGTGCTGAGGTATTCAGTGTATATATGATGTGCTGAGGTATTCAGTGTATATATGATGTGCTGAGGTATTCAGTGTATGTGTGATGTGCTGAGGTATTCAGTGTATATATGATGTGCTGAGGTATTCAGTGTATATATGATGTGCTGAGGTATTCAGTGTATGTGTGATGTGCTGAGGTATTCAGTGTATATATGATGTGCTGAGGTATTCAGTGTATGTATGATGTGCTGAGGTATTCAGTGTATGTATGATGTGCTGAGGTATTCAGTGTATATATGATGTGCTGAGGTATTCAGTGTATGTGTGATGTGCTGAGGTATTCAGTGTATGTATGATGTGCTGAGGTATTCAGTGTATGTATGATGTGCTGAGGTATTCAGTGTATATATGATGTGCTGAGGTATTCAGTGTGTGTGATGTGCTGAGGTATTCAGTGTATATATGATGTGCTGAGGTATTCAGTGTATGTGTGATGTGCTGAGGTATTCAGTGTATATATGATGTGCTGAGGTATTCAGTGTATGTGTGATGTGCTGAGGTATTCAGTGTATATATGATGTGCTGAGGTATTCAGTGTATATATGATGTGCTGAGGTATTCAGTGTATGTATGAGGTGCTGAGGTATTCAGTGCATGATGTACTGAGGTAGTGTATGTATGATGTACTGAGGTATTCAATGTATGATGTACTGAGGTAGCCAGTTTGTATGATGTGCTGAGGTAGTCAGTGTATGTATGATGTGCTGAGGTAGTCAGTGTATGTATGATGTGCTGAGGTAGTTAGTGTATGTATGATGTGCTGAGGTAGCCAATGTATGTATGATGTACTGAGGTATTCAGCATATGATGTACTGAGGTAATTAGTGTATGTATGATGTACTGAGGTAGCCAGTGTATGTGCTGAGGTAGTCAGTGTATGTATGATGTGCTGAGGTAGTCAGTGTATGTATGATGTGCTGAGGTAGTTAGTGTATGTATGATGTGCTGAGGTAATCAGTGCATGTATGATGTGCTGAGGTAGTCAGTGTATGTACGAAGGTGCTGTGGTAGTCAGGGTGTGTATGTATGTACGTCTTCAGGTAGTCAGTGTATGTATGAGGGTGCAGTGGTAGTCGGTGCTGTGGTAATCGGTGTATGCATAAATGTGTTGAGGTAGTCAGTGTCTGTATGTACGTGCTGAGGTAGTAAGTGTATGTTTGTGCTGGGGTAGTCAGTGTATGTACGTGCTGAGGAAGTCATTGTTTTTACATAGGTAATCTGTGAATGTATGTATTATTGCTGAGGTCGTCAGTTTATGTATGTAGGTGCTGAGGTGCTTCTGTACGTACTGAGAAACTGAGGTGATCTGTGTATATATGGGGGTGATGAGGTGCTCGTATGTGTGGGGTACTGAGGTAGCAGTGAAGCAGTGTATGTATATGTGCTGAGGAAGCCAATATATGTATGTATGTATGAGCTAAAGTAGTGTAAGTATATGGGTGCTGAGGCAGTCAAAAGTATATGGGTGCTGAGGCAGTCATAAGTATATGGGTGCTGAGGCAGTCATAAGTATATGGGTGCTGAGGCAGTCAGTGTAAGTATATGGGTGCTGAGGCAGTCAAAAGTATATGGGTGCTGAGGCAGTCAGTGTAAGTATATGGGTGCTGAGGCAGTCATAAGTATATGGGTGCTGAGGCAGTCAGTGTAAGTATATGGGTGGGGTGGCTTCTACGTATTTAGGTTGTATAATTAGTATCGTCAATTAGAAAAAAAACGCTAAACGTGCAAGGACCATACAGAGCCATGGGGACTGGGAAATCATCGGGTCTGATCCAAGGAAAGAGAAGGTGGTTACACTTTCTTGGATCAAGAACCCCTCGCCAGCGGCAGTGTAAACACCTTGTGCTTCACGATTCATCCGTTACAGTGACTTTTATGTTTCAGAGCCGCCGCGCCTGGCACCCTTCACCATGCCGGAGTCACTGTGGGCGGGGTCAAGGGTGGCAGTACAGTGCCTGGTGGTGCAGGGTGACCCCCCTGTGACCCTCACTTGGCTCCACAACGGCAACCCCGCCACTGCTACCCCAGGGGTCATCGTCATGCCCCTGGGGCAGTTCGTCCTGGCACTCTTCATCGAGAGACTTCAACCTCAACATTCTGGGAATTACACTTGCCAGGCTAGCACTCCATCTGCCACAGCTTCACACTCCGGCACTCTGAGTGTTCATGGTAACTACCCCTTCAGTGCCACAAGCTAATACATCCTTCTTTTGCAGTGCCGCCCTCCATCAAGCCATTTGACTTCGGTTCACTGGTGTCAGGGATGAGGACAGCAGTGACGTGCGATGTACAGATGGGCGACCCACCCATGACACTCTTATGGCTGTATGAGGGCCACGTCCTGACACCCACTGCTGACCTCCAGCTAAGCCAGCACGACTCTTTCTCGTCCAGCCTGGTGCTGACTCACGTGCGCCCTCACCACGCCGGTAACTACACCTGCGTGGCACGCAACGAGGCGCGCGAAGTGCGCTACACTGCTCAGCTTCTAGTGCGCGGTAATGTACACGTTGTCTGATAACGCACCGAAGCACTAACGCACCGCACCACACCACACCGCACCACACCGCACGAGCACTCCCAGCACAATCCACTAATATTTTTATTCTCCGATTCCAGGATCTCACAACTATTTTCTAACGAGGCACCGTTGTTAGCACTGTATTGGCACTCACCCCTCACAGGCACCCCTCACAGGAACCCCTCTCACCTCTCATAGACCCTCTAACCTCTCATAGACCCCTCTTATTTCTCATAGACATCTCATCCCTCACCAGCACCCCAGCCCATCCAACAGCGCCTGGTCAGTATGCTGTGCTCTTCGTGAAGCTCTCACACAATTACACTTCAATCTTGAAGCTCTTACACGGGCACTCTTGACTCTTAAGTCCCACGCATACTGACTCTTTAGCATCGAGAACTCCTCAAATTCTCCCACTTATCCCTCACACGCTGACACCTTGTTCCTACGAAACTCTCACACACATGGAAGTAGTCAAGTTATAGCCCCGGGCTACCTGTTCATGCCACAGCTGTCAGATACAGGCGTGTCCTGAACGCCAAGTTGTCCACCTCTGTCTCAGTACTCTAGCAGTAGATAAATTAGACACATGTGCAACTCTTGGGTATCTTTATTGAGGAAACGTTTCGCCACACAGTGGCTTCATCAGTCCATACAAAGGAGAATCTTGAAGAACAGGAGGAGAATGAGGTAATCTTGGGAATTCTTCGCTTGCCTAATTCTTGGGCACGACCTACTTCAACATTGAACAAATGTTACACGACCTATGACTTCTGCATCTCTCCTGCCAACGGTTTATAAGCTCCTTCTCAGCACGTATGCCGTATTCTATTCAAGATTGATGGACTGACCACATCGACTCATGGTTGAGGGACTGATTACCTCATTCTCCTCCTGTTCTTCAAGATTCTCCTTTGTATGGACTGATGAAGCCACTGTGTGGCGAAACGTTTCCTCAATAAAGATACCCAAGAGTTGCACATGTGTCTAATTTATCAACATGTCGGTTCTCTGAACCATTCATCTACACTCTAGCAGTAACTAATATAGTCCTAGATTACTGGTACAAAAGTTGACACTTCAAAGATAACTCAAAAAATTTATCTCGAAGACACTAGCTGATACCTAGAGTATTAACCCAGGCGCTGACCAAGAGTTCGTCCAGGGCTGATATCAACCTCTTAACCTCCTCTCTTCTGCATGCTATGATAACCTTGCACTGTGCTATCTGTTCCACCAGCACAGAAGGTCTCTGCTCGCTATGATAACCTTGCACTGTGTTATCTGTTCCACCAGCACAGGAGGTCTCTGCTCGCTATGATAACCTTGCACTGTGCTATCTATTCCAGCAATACAAGAGGTCTCTGCACGCTATCATAACCTTGCACTGTTTTATCTTTTCCAGCAGCACAGGAGGCCTCTGCACGCTGTGATAACCTTGAACTGTGCTATCTATCCCAGCAGCACAGGACGTCCTGCACGCTATGATAACCTTGCATTCTGTAATCTATTTCAGCTGCACATTACAGGATGTCCTGCGGGCAATAACCTAACACTGTATTATTCATTTCAGCTGCACTTTACAAAAGACCTTCAGCTTACGAAAGGCCTTCTGTAATGCTCACTTACAAACGGGCACTCATACAACTCGTTTGTAAGTTCAGACACCAGGAACACAACTCGTTTGTAAGTTCAGACACTAGGAACACAACTCGTTTGCAAGTTCAGACACTAGGAACACAACTCGTTTGAAAGTTCAGACGCCAGGAACACAACTCGTTTGTAAGTTCAGACACCAGGAACACAACTCGTTTGCAAGTTCAGACACTAGGAACACAACTCGTTTGTAAGTTCAGACACCAGGAACACAACTCGTTTTCAAGTTCAGACACCAGGAACACAACTCGTTTGCAAGTTCAGACACCAGGAACACAACTCGTTTGTAAGTTCAGACACCAGGAACACAACTCGTTTGTAAGTTCAGACACCAGGAACACAACTCGTTTGTAAGTTCAGACACCAGGAACACAACTCGTTTGTAAGTTCAGACACCAGGAACACAACTCGTTTGTAAGTTCAGACACTAGGAACACAACTCGTTTGTAAGTTCAGACACCAAGAACACAACCCGTTTGTAAGTTCAAACACCAGAAACACAACTCGTTTGTAAGTTCAGACACCAGAAACACAACTCGTTTGTAAGTTCAGACACCAGGAACACAACTCGTTTGTGTTCCTGATGTTATCCAGGGGTTGTTGATGTTATTCAGGGGTTGTGATGTTATTTAGGGATGTTATTCAGGGGTTGTGATGTTATTTAGGGGTTGTGATGTTATTCAGGGGTTGTGATGTTATTTAGGGATGATGTTATTCAGGGGTTGTGATGTTATTTAGGGGTTGTGATGTTATTTAGGGGTTGTGATGTTATTCAGGGGTTGTGATGTTATTTAGGGGTTGTGATGTTATTCAGGGGTTGTGATGTTATTTAGGGGTTGTGATGTTATTCAGGGGTTATGTTATTTAGGGGTTGTGATGTTATTCAGGGGTTGTGATGTTATTCAGGGGTTATGTTATTTAGGGGTTGTGATGTTATTCAGGGGTTGTGATGTTATTCAGGGGTTGTGATGTTATTTAGGGGTTGTGATATTATTCAGGGGTTGTGATATTCAGGGGTTATGATATTCAGGGGTTGTGATATTCAGGGGTTGTGACATTCAGGGGTTGTGACATTCAGGGATTGTGATATTCAGGGATTGTGATGTTATTCAGGGGTTGTGATGTTATGCAGGGATTGTTATATTATTCAAGGGTTGTGATATTCAGGGGTTATGATGCTATTTATGGGCTGTGATGTTATTTAGTAGTTGTGATGTTATTTAGGGGTTGTGTTACTATTTAGGGGTTGATGTTATTCAGGGGTTGTGATGTTATTTACGGGTTGTGATGTTATTTAGGGGTTGTGATGTTATTTAGGGGTTGTGATGTTATTTAGGGGTTGTGATATTATTCAGGGGTTGTGATGTTATTCAGGGGTTGTGATGCTATTTAGGGATGTTGGTTGAAACTCTATAATCTCCTTCAAACAATACCGGATCAACCAGGCTATGATGTCTATATCACACTGCGTGCCGCGTGCACAAACAGCCTACCTGACCTAGCTATCAGCAAAGAGGCCTTGACTACGACCATGTTTGAGGGAAAGATGTTATCCGTAGCCATGAACTTCTATAACAGATATAACAGGTATATAAGATATAACAAATATAACATCGGGTATATGAGATGTTAGAATGATCATTTCGGGAATGATTTTTACAATGTTGTAAAAAGAATGATGGGTCCAGCAATACGAATAATTCGGTAGGCCTATTTGGAAGAGATCTTGTCCAGAGATTTCTAGGTTATTACTGCGCATAAACACTAATATAAAGTAGTGTTGGCACTAACGTTAGTTGCTAACCACTGTCCACACCTGGTCCGGCCACACCATCCACACCTGGTCCGGCCACACCACCTCCACACGACTTCCAAATGACAGAGGATTTCTTACCTATGCTGTGTATTCTTGTTAGGGCGCTATGATTGTTGCAGTACACTTAATTGCTTTGGTTTAGTGAGAGTCACTTTTGATAGTAGCCCACCTGGGTTCCCTCATATAAATGTCTATTTAATTATATGTGAACAGTTATGGGAAGATGCATTTTTTCTATTCACGCGAAATGGGTATTCCTTTTGTACACAGTAAGTATATACAGTATGGGACCTTGCTACGGGGTACGTGGTCATGGGGTACGTGTGTCATGGGCGTGTTACCGTCGACACTAGTAGTCCCTTAAACGGGTACTCACTATGTCCCAGCTTTTAAAAGAGAAATACAAAATTGAGTATTATAATATATTGCCAGTGTACCCACTGGCAGACTAGGTTTATGCTTAAGTGTTATGCTAAATCTTAATTAGCTAATTAATGACTTCCCGCATCTACCAACACTGATCAAGAGTTGTTTATATTGCTGGCACCAGAGGCCGCTGTCCTAGCGTCAGTGTCGTACCAGAGATCGCTGTCCTAGCGCCAGTGTCGAACGAGATACCGTTGTCCTAGCGTCAGTGTCGTAACGGTCGTCATTAGCGTGCTTTCTGTCTGAACGAACACACCAGGTGATTCAGCTGCTCAATAATGTACACATTACTGTGCGAGAGAGCGCTTCGAGTCACTCTCCTCGCGGCACTGTGAAGGAGTGGGTAACGTACTTACTAGCATTCCTCTTCTCGAGGTTCAAGATGCCTGAGAAATAGGAGGTAATCCGCTGTGACCCGAGGAAGAAGAGTGTGATTGGCACTCAGGACGCAGTCACTGAATTATCGTCACTCACGAGACAATCACTGAGTTGTTAACACTCACGAGTGATTACTCGCAGAGTGATTACTCGCATTTTGGGTGATTTCCTCACTATATCCTGCCGCAGTTAGAACACCTGCTATCTCATCACACGCTGTCATCCACTTGTCATCACTCTGAAGATAATTCATTTAACATCTGCCACAAAACAGAAAGAGAAAGAAAGAGAGAGAGAAGGAAGGGGTGTTACCAGGGAATGTGGGAGTGAGGGAGGATAAGGGAGAGGGTGTTTACGAGAAGGAGAGGGAGGTGAAAAGGGAGGGATGTTGCGGAAAAGACAGAGAGGGAGGAGAAAGATTACTAGTAATGGAAAGGGAGAAGGGGAAGACAGGAAGGTTACAGTATATACGTAACTAAATATTCACATGGTATATTCACAATTTCATTCTCATAATGATATACTCTTCATGGACAGTTATGAATTGAATGTGTATACACAGAGACGCATATTTCATCCTCACATACAATGATTCGTCACATTATGACATGATTTGTAACACCAATATCATATCCATATATAATGAAACTCACTCTCTCTCTCTCTCTCTCTCTCTCTCTCTCTCTCTCTCTCTCTCTCTCACACACACACACACACACACACACACACACATACAGACTCTCATTCTATTTATCTATTGACACAAGAGTTCCTCACACAAGGGTAATGTTAAAAGTTCCTACCTTTATTTACAAGCTAAGAGCTATTTCCTACCTCAGCTCTCTCTCTCTCTCTCTCTCTCTCTCTCTCTCTCTCTCTCTCTCGCGATCGGACCTTCCTGAATAACATACATTTTTCCTTCGTTCTCTCCATTTTTTCGCTCTGGTTTTAACCTCTAAGGCCTTGGCTCTCTGCCTGTGCAGAAGTGAGAGCTGCTTCACTAACCTGTCACTCTCTGATCTGACTAACCGTGGCACTCTCTGGCACAGTACCGCCACGGTGGGTGGTGGAGCCTCACGATGTCAGTGTCACCCGAGGGGAAGATGCAGTACTCACCTGCCAAGCTACAGGTTACCCTGAGCCTACCGTCACCTGGAGGAGGACCCGCCCAGGTGAGTGTTGTGGAGGAAGGTTTGTTAAAGGTATTGAGGGAAGTGTTGACGAGTGTTGAAGGAGGTGTTAAAGGTATTGAGGGAAGCGTTGACGAGTGTTGAAGGAGGTGTTAAAGGTATTGAGGGAAGTGTTGACGAGTGTTGAAGGAGGTGTTAAAGGTATTGAGGGAAGTGTTGACGAGTGTTGAAGGAGGTGTTAAAGGTAATGAGGGAAGTGGTGATGAGTGTTGAAGGAGGTGTTAAAGGTATTGAGGGAAGTGTTGACGAGTGTTGAAGGAGGTGTTAAAGGTATTGAGGGAAGTGTTGACGAGTGTTGAAGGTGTTGCTGACTAAGCATGTGAGCAGAGAGATAGGATGACCATAGGCCACTTAATAAACAATTAATTAAATTACAGATACTCAGAAATATATATTTCGATTTTAATTCAGGTCACTTCTCAAGTTTTAATTAACTTTCTAACTAACGCTTTAATCCTAAATTGAAATAACGTGGGAACCTACCTTGCTTGAAGGTACTTCAAATACCCTTGTAATTTGTTAAATGACTCTTAAAGAAAAATTCCAGGCTCAGTCACTATCGCTTCTCAAATCCCACTGACTCAACTCTGTTGCTACGAGAAGTTAGCTTCTTAAATCCCACTAACTCAACTCTGTTGCTACGAGAAGTTAGCTTCTCTGGCGCCAGTAAGCTAAGACGTCAGGCAAGATCACGATCTGTTTACACCCAAAATATCTGAACAAAAACGTAGTGGTAAGTTCTATCAGTTTCTATAATATCACTGAGAAACTATGTTATTTACTTCAAAACACAAAGAATAAACTATAAAAAGATAAATGGGAGTTGCAAATATGTAAATTAACCAAATTAAAAATTAGTCGTACCCTTACATGTGCCACACAACCTCCTATTGACCCAAAATGTACGTTAACTAAATGTAGTTCGGTCGCTGTGTGAGCCGAGAAAGATATCCTAGTACGTATTTCAAAACCCCGGTCCCCTGTACGTCAATGCACGTGATTGGAATAACAAAGAGTGCAACATAAGTTGATAATGCAGATGAATATTAGCGTTGATCCGAGGACATACGATGGTGCTGGTGTGGGGCGCAGAATGAAATTAGCTCTGAGGCATCCACACCATCGTATGTCCTCGGATCACGGTGAAACACCTAGCCCTGTTGGATGCGTGAACTTTGTAGGATTGGGTGGTCCTGTGGGTTAGAGCGTCATTTGATTTTCACTCACCAAAATGTGGGCTAAAACAACATGAGTTCGAGCCCTCGGCTAGTCGCAGTGTTGTTATTTATTAAATACCACTCGCTCGTGGTTACAATAATATATATATATATATATATATATATATATATATATATATATATATATATATATATATATATATATATATATATATATATATTTATATGCAAAACAACCACTGTGAAAGAATAGAGAAATTCCAAGCGCTTTCGTAACTACTCACATTATCTTTGTTCCTTGATAAAAATGTGAGTAGTCACGAAAGCACTTGGAATTTCTCTATTCTTTCACAGTGGTTGTTTTGCATATTCTGAAATCACCTGTTTACTCTGATCTTATGATTTTGGCTTAAAAAGCAACGCTGTGTATGCAATAATTTCGCAAAAATCATTCTGAACCTAACGAAAAAAAAATATTTCATTGTGTTTGTTTATTATTAAATTATTGTAAACTTATCTAAAATATTTTTAGTTGGATTAGGCTAAATTAAATTGTGCTTGTAATAATAATGTTATATAAGTTTTCTAAGGTTCTTTTGGTACAAAATTATTAATTTTTACATTAAGATAATTGAATAAAATATTTTAAACGTATAAGAGAAATTTTAGAAAAGGCTTAATTTTAAATGAGTTCTTACTAATTTACCAAGATCGCAGTCAGCAGGATTCGAACCCACTACAGGAAGACAAGTAACGGGCACACCAATGGGCCTCCAGCATGACATCAAGCATTACATTCTCCTGCAAGTTCTGACTTCACAAGCAATTTTTTTTATACCAGTGCACCACTCACAGTGGCCGGACTCTAGGCTTGTGAACCAGGCTGCCCAGCTTATGAAGTATTTGTGGCTGAGTGGAGAAGACTGGCACTTAGGAACTTTGCCAGTCTTCCTGTAGAGGGTTCGATTTATATTAATATTATTCTTTAAGAGATTCGGTAAGAACAACTTTTAATCAACGAAATATTATATTCATGATATTAAATTTGAAAGTAATTAAGATAAAAATTGGAAAATATCTTTCTTTGTACTCTTGTAATATTTATTCATTATGAAATCTAGTTCCCATTATTCTAACGTTAAAAATTAAATGTGTCATTCACGTTAATAGTTAATTTAAAAGCATTGAAATCTTGGGAATGTTGAGTAATAATGTCGTTTCTGCTACAGAATTGTTATATTTTTTTTAATGATAGCATTAATAATTACTTTCAGTTACTGTAATTTCAAATCTCCTTAGAAAAATATCAGGTGTCATTTTCCCAGTTTTGAGAGAGTCCGTCTGGACTCTGGCAGCTACCAGGTTTGAGAGAGTCCGTCTGGACTCTGGCAGCTACCAGGTTTGAGAGAGTCCGTCTGGACTCTGGCAGCTACCAGGTTTGAGAGAGTTCGTCTGGACTCTGGCAGCTGCCAGGTTTGAGAGAAGCCGTCTGGACTCTGGCAGCTACCAGGTTTGAGAGAGTCCGTCTGGACTCTGTCAGCCGCCAGTTCGTCGCTACCACCACGACCTCGACCCCATTTCCTACCTATATCCTCACCTCATTTTCTTTTCCTTCAACTAATCTTCAATCTTCTTCACCGTCTTTGCTCATGAGGTTTACTTCCTTATCGAACCTCCGTGTCGTATCACTGAGTGTCCGCGTATGAGACGCATTGTCCTTCCGTGGTGATTGATGTACCCACTGTCCCAGTTGATATACCCACTGTCCCAGTTGATGTACCCCCTCCCTCCAACCATTCCAAGGTTGACCCCTACCCCGCCTTCCCTCCACTACAGATTTATACACTCTCGAAGTCATTCTGTTTCGCTCCATTCTCTCTACATGTCCGAACCACCTCAATAACCCTTCCTAAGCCCTCTGGACAACAGTTTTGGCAATCCCACACCTCCTCTTAACTTCCAAACTACGAATTCTCTGCATTATATTCACACCACACATTGCCCTCAGACATGATATCTCCACTGCCTCCAGCATTCTCCTTGTTGCAACATTCATCACTCATGCTTCACACTCAGATATATATATTATAGCTCTGCTGGGTGCGTGATTCTTGTAGGAGTGCATGGTCCTGTGAGTTAGAGCGTCATATGTGATTTTCGCTCACTATGAGGCGGGACAAAACGATATGGGTTCGATTCCTCGGCTAGTAGCAGTGTTGTTATTGATTCGATACCACTCGTTCGTGGTTACAAAAATATATACATGCTAGTGCAAAGATGAGTAGTGGGGGGGGATTGAAGAGGGTTAGATGAGCTTTAAAAATGCAGTATTAGAATGTGGGACAGAAGTTTGTGGTTATAGGAGGGTGGGTGCAGGAGGAAAGAGGAGTGATTGGTGGAATGATGAAGTAAATGGTGTGATAAAAGAGAAAAAGGTAGCTTACGAGAGGTTTTTACAAAGCAAAAGTGTTAGAAGAGCAGAGTATATGGAGAGTAAAAGAAAGGTGAAAAGAGCGGTGAGAGAGTGCAAAAGGAGAGCAGATGATAGTGGGAGAGGCGCTGTCAAGAAATTTTAATGAAAATAAGAAAAAAATTTGGAGTGAGTTAAACAAGTTAAGAAAGCCTAGGGAACATATGGATTTGTCAGTTAAAAACAGAGTAAGGGAGTTAGTAGATGGGGAGAGGGAGGTATTAGGTAGATGGCGAGAATATTTTGAGGAACTTTTAAATGCTGAGGAAGAAAGAGAGGCTGTAATTTCACGCACTGGCCAGGGAGGTATACCATCTTTTAGGAGTGAAGAAGAGCAGAATGTAAGTGTGGGGTAGGTACCTGAGGCATTACGTAGAATGAAAGGGGGTAAAGCAGCTGGAACTGATGGGATCATGACAGAAATGTTAAAAGCAGGGGGGGACATAGTGTTGGAGTGGTTGGTACTTTTCTTTAATAAATGTATGAAAGAGGGGAAGGTACCTAGGGATTAGCGGAGAGCATGTAAAGTCCCTTTATATAAAGGGAAGGGGGATAAAAGAGATTGTAAAAATTATAGAGGAATAAGTTTACTGAGTATACCAGGAAAGTATACGGTAGGGTCATAATTGAAAGAATTAGAGGTAAGACAGAATGTAGGATTGCGGATGAGCAGGGAGGCTTCAGAGTGGGTAGGGGATGTGTAGATCAAGTGTTTACATTGAAGCATATATGTGAACAGTATTTAGATAAAGGTAGGGAAGTTTTTATTGCATTTATGGATTTAGAAAAGGCATATGATAGTGGATAGGGGAGCAATGTGGCAGATGTTGCAAGTATATGGAATAGGTGGTAAGTTACTAAATGCTGTAAAGAGTTTTTATGAGGATAGTGAGGCTCAGGTTAGGGTGTGTAGAAGAGAGGGAGACTACTTCCCGGTAAAAGTAGGTCTTAGACAGGGATGTGTAATGTCACCATGGTTGTTTAATATATTTATAGATGGGGTTGTAAAAGAAGTAAATGCTAGGGTGGAAATAAATGGTATAAAATACCGACACAATGGAAATATAAACACATATGCAGTATAATGTGATCCTTTATTGACTACGTTTCGCCCACACAGTGGGCTTTTTCAAGTCACAAACAGAACTACCTGGGGTGGAAGGAACGCGAGTATTTATAGTCAGGTTCAGAATGCTGAGGTCAGGTGGAGAATGCTGCATCTGATGATGTACCGAGTGGGGTTATAGAGTCTAAAATCTTGGTTAGCTTGGAAAGGAGATTGGATAAGTTGGTGAGCAGACCTTCTACAGTGTTCTTATGTGGGATAGCGATGAAGAAGTTTCTTGGCAAGTGATTCAGCTATGTTATAGAAGCCACTATTCTGGTTGAAGTTGTCGGATATAGAAATAAGTGATGATTCCAGGATTCTTCGGTATTGAGTGTTGTCTTCTGTGGCGATAAGTCTTGAGTTTCTGTAGTTTATCAAGTGGTTGTGTGAATTACGGTGTTGTACGCAGGCATTCCTTGTGTCGTCAGACCTGCTTGCGTATTGGTGTTCTGAAATACGTGTTTGGGGGTCCCTTGATGTTTCGCCCACGTATAACTTGTTGCAGTCATTACAAGGGATTATGTATACCCCTGCAGAGGGTGGAAGCTTGTCCTGTCTATCACTGGTAATGTCCTTGATGGTCGTGGTTGTGGAGGTAGATACTTGAAATGAGGTATTGGAAAAGATGTTGGAAACGTGTTTGGCAATGGAGTTGGTGGGGAGGACTATGTATCTCTTCTCGGCAGTGTCTTCTCTGGGTGTGTTGAAGATGTTTAATGCCCGTCGTCTGCAGTCTCTGATGAAGTGACAAGGATAGTGGAGTTTAGAAAATACTTGTTCAATCATAGTGCATTCTTCTTCAAGAAACTCATTGCTGCAGATTCTGAGTGTACGCAGGAAGAAGCCTATAATTACACCACGTTTGGTTTTGGTGTCGTGGTGAGAGTAAAAGTGGAGAAGATCGTTTTGGTTGGTGGGTTTTCGATAGACTTTAAAACGAAGTTCGTGGTCAGCTTTGCAAAGCAGAACATAAAGGAAAGGAAGAGTGTTGTCGACTTCTTCTTCAAGTGTGAACTGGATTGAAGGCTCGACCTGGTTGAGCTTGTCTTGGAGAGCTTTAACATTGAAGCGTTTAGGAGTTATGAGGAGAATGTCGTCAACATAACGGAGCCAGGTGACAGACGAAGGAATAATGGTGGAGAAACGTTCGGCTTCTAGATGTTCCATGTATAGGTTCGCCAGGACCGCACTGAGTGGCGAACCCATGGGTAGTCCAAAAGTCTGCTGAAAGAGGTGATTTTCGAAAGAGAAACACGTAAAGCCAACACATAGTTCAACAAGGTCGATGAAATCGCTGGCTGGAATGGGAAGATCAAGTGAATCGTCAATTTTCCTGCGCAAGAGATCGATGGCTTGTGTAGTAGGTACTTTGGTGAATAGGGAAGTCACGTCAAGGCTGGAAAGTTTCTTGTTCCTGATGTTGATGTTACGAATGCGATTGAGAAGATCACCCGAGTGTTTGAGATGTGCTGGACTGATAGTGCCCAAGAGTTTAGAGAGGTGTTTTGCGAGAATTCCTGAGAGCTGGTGGGGAGCACTGCCTATTCCCAAGGATATGGGCCTCAGTGGGATACCTGGCTTGTGAGTTTTTGGCAGGCCGTACATCCTGGCAGGTCTGGGGTTGCTGGGTATGGTGTGCAGAAGTTTCTTCCTTGTTCTGAGCCCCTCAGAATGCGGCGAGTCCTTTGAAGAAAAGTTTTAGTAAGGTTGTCCACTTGGTTAGTTGTGAGAGGTTTGTAGGTATCTGGGTCATTAAGTAGATTGAGCATTTTGTTCCTGTAATCGTCAGTGTTCATGATAACAACACCACCTCCTTTGTCAGCGGTGGTGACCCTGATGGTCGTGTCTTCTGCTAAACCTTTGAGTGCATTGATGTAACGTCGAGGTATGACTGGGGAGCTGCGTGTTGAGATGGCTGCTGAGATGATGCCTTGAAGATAGCCTTTTTGGAAGTCGGAGTCATTGTGTCTGTAGTTTTTGGCGATGAAATTGAGGTCTTGTTTTGGTTTCGTAATTCCTGTTGCGAATTTGAGGCCTAAGCTGAGGGCTTCAGTTTCTGTGGTTGACAGTTCACACTTGAAGAAGTCGACAACACTCTTCCTTTCCTTGATGTTCTGCTTTGCAAAGCTGACCACGAACTTCGTTTTAAAGTCTATCGAAAACCCACCAACCAAAACGATCTTTTCCACTTTTACTCTCACCACGACACCAAAACCAAACGTGGTGTAATTATAGGCTTCTTCCTGCGTACACTCAGAATCTGCAGCAATGAGTTTCTTGAAGAAGAATGCACGATGATTGAACAAGTATTTTCTAAACTCCACTATCCTCGTCACTTCATCAGAGACTGCAGACGACGGGCATTAAACATCTTCAACACACCCAGAGAAGACACTGCCGAGAAGAGATACATAGTCCTCCCCACCAACTCCATTGCCAAACACGTTTCCAACATCTTTTCCAATACCTCATTTCAAGTATCTACCTCCACAACCACGACCATCAAGGACATTACCAGTGATAGACAGGACAAGCTTCCACCCTCTGCAGGGGTATACATAATCCCTTGTAATGACTGCAACAAGTTATACGTGGGCGAAACATCAAGGGACCTCCAAACACGTATTTCAGAACACCAATACGCAAGCAGGTCTGACGACACAAGGAATGCCTGCGTACAACACCGTAATTCACACAACCACTTGATAAACTACAGAAACTCAAGACTTATCGCCACAGAAGACAACACTCAATACCGAAGAATCCTGGAATCATCACTTATTTCTATATCCGACAACTTCAACCAGAATAGTGGCTTCTATAACATAGCTGAATCACTTGCCAAGAAACTTCTTCATCGCTATCCCACATAAGAACACTGTAGAAGGTCTGCTCACCAACTTATCCAATCTCCTTTCCAAGCTAACCAAGATTTTAGACTCTATAACCCCACTCGGTACATCATCAGATGCAGCATTCTCCACCTGACCTCAGCATTCTGAACCTGACTATAAATACTCGCGTTCCTTCCACCCCAGGTAGTTCTGTTTGTGACTTGAAAAAGCCCACTGTGTGGGCGAAACGTAGTCAATAAAGGATCACATTATACTGCATATGTGTTTATATTTCCAAATGCTAGGGTGTTCGGGAGAGGGGTTGGATTTAATTATGGGGAATCAAATACAAAATGGGAATTGACAGTTACTTTTTGCTGATGATACTGTAGTTATGGGAGATTCTAAGAAAAATTGCAAAGGTTAGTGGATGAGTTTGGGAGTGTGTGTAAAGGTAGAAAGTTGAAAGTGAACATAGAAAAGAGTAAGGTGATGAGGGTATCAAATGGTTTAGATAAAGAAAAACTGGATATCAAATTGGGGAGGAGGAGTATGGAAGAAGTGAATGTTTTCAGATACTTGGGAGTTGACGTGTCGGCGGATGGATTTATGAAGGTTGAGGTTAATCATAGAATTGATGAGGGAAAAAAGGTGAGTGGTGCGTTGAGGCATATGTGGAGTCAAAAAACGTTATCTGTGGAGGCAAAGAAGGGAATGTATGAAAGTATAGTAGTACCAACACTCTTATATGGGTGTGAAGCTTGGGTGGTAAATGCAGCAGCGAGGAGACGGTTGGAGGCAGTGGAGATGTCCTGTCTAAGGGCAATGTGTGGTGTAAATATTATGCAGAAAATTCGGAGTGTGAAAATTAGGGGAAGATGTGGAGTTAATAAAAGTATTAGTCAGAGGGCTGAAGAGGGGTTGTTGAGGTGGTTTGGTCAATTAGAGAGAATGGATCAAAGTAGAATAACATGGAGAGCATTTAAATCTGTAAGAGAAGGAAGGCAAGGTAGGGGTCGTCCTCGAAAAGGTTGGAAGGAAGGGGTAAAGGGAGGTTTTGTGGGCGAGGGGCTTGGACTTCCAGCAGGCGTGCATGAGCGTGTTCGATAGGAGTGAATGGAGACGAATGGTATTTGGGACCTGACGATCTGTTGGAGTGTGAGCAGGGTAATATTTAGTGAAGGGATTCAGGGAAACCGGCTATTTTTATATAGCCGGACTTGAGTCCTGGAAATGGGAAGTACAATGCCTACACTCTAAAGGAGGGGTTTGGGATATTAGCAGTTTGGAGGGATATGTTGTGTATCTTTATACGTATATACTTCTAAACTGTTGTATTCTGAGCACCTCTGCAAAAATAGTGATTATGTGTGAGTGAGGTGAAAGTGTTGAATGATGATGAAAGTATTTTCTTTTTGGGGATTTTCTTTCTTTCTTGGGTCACCCTGCCTCGGTGGGAGACGGCCGACTTGTTAAAAAAAAAAAATCCTTGAAAGCTAGTCTCCACGGCACGCGATGCTCATATAGCTTTAAAAGCGTCACATTTAATCCCCTTTTAATGTACTTTGCTAAAACCTGTTACTTAATTTTGGGCTGTGGATTACTTTGTGGCTCACAAGGCGCAGCTTTCTGTTTGATACCAAGAGAACGTCTCTTCTGATCTGCTTTAAACTTCGTGTTGTTGTATATTGCAAAGGGAGACGGTCTGGTACCAATTTAGCCAATTCTATACATCAAATAGGGCAGAAGTTTACATGTGATAACGTAAGAATGTTTCTTCTGATTCACTTCAGGTTTTCAGCTCTAATGTAACTGACGAAGAAAAAAATTTAGTTTGTTGCTGAAGTGTGTTGGTAACACTTCATCAGTTTCACAATAAAAGTTGTAAGGGATTTTTTTTCACGATGTATTGGCAATATCTTGTTAGATCGGCTTCAGATATTCCTAATATAAATCTTAGTCCTGGTTTTGTTTCTGTAGATGCCTTCATTTTTGGTTACATTGTCAGATGCTCCAAGCGTCAGAACACTCTTGTCTTGACCAGATCTTTTGACTCCTCCTCTCCCTACCGCTTCTAATTTTCTATTTTTTCTTTGTTTTAATTTCTTCTGCTTAGCTAGATTCAGTCCTCCAGTTTTCTGCCGCCTGTGTTTACAGTTCCACCCTTGTGGGTCATGGCACTCACGTTTTTCTTGTCATTTGACTTATTCTACTTCTGTCACTACTACTACTACATTACTACTACTGCTACTATTACTACTACTAGTAGTGCTACTGTTGCTGCTGCTGCTGCTGCTACTACTACTGCTACTGCTACTACTACTACTACTACTACTACTACTACTACTACTATTACTACTACTACTACTACTATTGCCTCGCTTCACTTCCCTTTCTGTTTGCCACTTCGCCTCCTACTACTACTACCGATACTACTACTACTACTACTACTACTACTACTACTATTACTACTTCCACTACCAGCATTACCTCTGCCACTACTTCTCCACTTCTTTCTTCTTCCATCCCTGTCTCCCTCTCCTATACATACTGGCTCCTGCACTTTCCTGTGTTAGTGTGCCTTTTAAATGGTCCAAGTCAGACCGGAACGTCATCAAAAGCTTCTTCTCTGTGCTGGTTATCTGTCTATTCATTGAATGTAAAGATCAAACTAAAGACACTGGAATAATACACAAATAACCCTCACTTGGATCATTAACTATCTGGTGTAATTAGTTAATGGCACAACTCGGACCGTAACATCGCCTATGTTGTTTGTGTGACGTAACGAGTGTGTGTTTGTGTGTGTCGTACTTCAAGGAAATTTTCGCCTTGTCTTTGGTTGCACAAGTGATATTTTCCCAACTTTATTGAATGTTTTGTGATATTGAATTCCATACAATAACCTTACAATGCCTCTACTGACTGGCTTCAAACCTCCAACGCTGATTTTTGTTACTTAGTGGAAGGTTTGGATTACTGCAGCTGCTGGTCCTCTTAAAAGTCTTGATCTTATACTCTTGGGCTCTTGAGGATGTTAAGCTACAGGTGTTAAACTTTATGAGAGGGTTGAGCTACAACTCTTGGGCCTATTCAAGATATTGATGCTCAGCTCCTGGAGTTCTTGGGAAGGTTTAACTGCAGGTACTCTGCCTCCTAAGGGCTAAAGTGTACACCCGCTTTACCTCATGCAAGTGCTGAGGTACAGAAGGCTGAGATTATTGGATAAGGATCACGCGGAGATTAAAATACATAATATTTCTTTAGTATTCCACCCATGAAATTGTGTTTCAGCTTAAGTAGTGTTAAATATTCCTGCCACAGTACTCTAAATTTTAGTTTTCAAAAATCCCATGTTTTTCAGGTTCTGACAAGGGTGTGTACAACAACGTGGACGTTGGCTTGAGCGTGGGTATGGGCGTGGGTATGGGCGTGGGTATGGGCGTGCCCATCAGTCGCACTTGGAACAATGGCACACTCCTGGTGGGGGCAGCGACGGAGGAGGTGGAAGGCAGTTATCTTTGTGAAGCCACGAACGGTGTGGGTGCTGGCCTGTCTGCTATCATCAATCTCCAGGTGCACGGTGAGTGTCACACCTGCACGTTGAGCCTTGTGCACGATAAGAGCCACACGTGCCCGGTAAAACTCACACCTGCACGGTGGGTGACACAGGTAACGACATTGAGCTCAATACCGCTAAACAACCTTGTGTCACACTATATATCACTAATTATCACTAGGTATCACTAGTTTTAATTTCGTATCACTAGGTATCTCTAGGCACCCCTGGTATCTCAACTGTCACTGGTATATTATAAACGTATGGTATATAATACCGACGAGACGAAGCATTAGACATATCGCTCCCCAAAGGTTTGATCAACACTAATTCGAGGACATAATGGGAAGACAGAACTTGGAACAGAAAAGGAGAGGTAATCGCATTGATCACTGTGATTACCAGTATAACAAATATCACAGTTACCACTAAGTGATATCAGATGACTGAGGATGATTGCATATCTCCTAAAAATATGGAATGCAAGTAACAACTGTGTGCTTCCCTCCCATCACTGACGACTTAGACTCATGTTCAACACTTGGGAGTCATTATTTATGAACACGTGTGGACAACCAGGGACACTGGAAAAAAAGTAATCGGTCTCTCAGCTTTGAAGATATTTAGTCCATCAGCCTTCTGTCAAGGCTATGGGACTGGATGCCTTCTATCAAGGCTATGAGACAGAATACCTTCTATCAAGGCTATGGGACTGAATGCCTTCTGCCAAGGCTATGGAACAGAATGCCTTCTATTAAGGCTATAGGGTTGAGCGATTTCTATCAATATCCTATCTTTAAAAATTTTAATTTTAGAAGGGTGTTAGCAGGTAAGCCAGCGGAAGGCCTCCGTTAGATAACCAATAGCTCGAGCAGCGGGTCATGTGACAAAGACTCGCGTCAGAAAACGCTTGTCCTGTTTCCTGACAAATCTTACCTAACCAAAGCTAATTTTTTATCAAGGTTGAGAGACTTAATTATTTCTTCTTCCTCCGTCTATGATGAAACTGGAAAGATATGCAACGTAGTTACAAAATTGAGTTATTCCGAAGAATATTGTTGAGAAGGTGTTAATGTTAGCCAGGAGAACTTTCTTCAAAAGTGGATCTAAGAAAGTACCTCCCAAGAAAAATATGTTGTTTTTTTGCGTGCTAAGAAAATCTAGTCAGCCTACCTGGTTCAATATAATATAGTCTTTAAGAATACTGGGACAAGTCGAGTAGGAAGGAGAGGTTCAACGTGGTAAGTTGTCCCTGCTCTCTCTGTCCTCTCCTTAACGTGTGAGGTAATTAAAACTAAACGAACTTTACAACCCCAAAGTCTCTCTAACAAACACTGCGCCTCTCCCTCACAAACACTCCACATCTCTCTCCCACAAGCATTCCCCTCTCTCCCTCACAAACATTCTACCTGTTCCTCATCAACATTCCACCTAGGTTGGCCTGGTGGTCAGATTGTGTCATCGACCACCACAGACAGTTTGGTCAACTGGAAAAATCTCCATGGAGTAGACTTATTTTTTCTGTTGAGTGGCGTTTAGTGGTCCATAGGAATTAAGCGCACTTGGTGACTATAATAAGAATCTCCCTCACAAACGCCCTACCGTCTCCATCATCCTATCACCAACACCTCACATCCCTTTATACTCCCTCGCCCCACCACCTCCCCCATCTGCACCCTACCTCCTCCTTTTACTCCCCTCATATTCACATATACCTCACCTTCCCCATCCACAACCCTTCCCTTCACCTTAGCGTCCACGTTCCCTCACCTACGCCTTCCATCTCTACCCCAACACTCTATCTCTCCTGCACCCGAGCTGCCACCTCATCAACTTAGCAATTTGCTTCTTGTCATATTTTTCAGGGTGGTTTACGACTTTGGTGACACGTGCTGGTGGAGCAACTTGTGTCCCGTAAGCTCCTTAGTGTTACTTATCACCTAAACTTGTGGCCAACTTAGGCAGAGAACTTTGTTAACTGAGGCTATTAACTCTTTCCTCCATCCTCTCTCCGTCCTCCCTCCTTCAGTCTTCCTCCTTCATCATTTTTGTCTTCTTCCTCGTGCCTCAAGCCACCGTCCCTTATCCAGGATCCTTCCTTCCTCAGGTTTCTCTCTTCCAGCCTCCCTTCTCTCTTCTCTGCTGTTGACCCTCCGTCCTCCTTCCTCACTTCTCTCCCTTCGCTTCTCCATCCACCCTCTTCCTTACTCCTTAAGCTTCTCTCTTTCTTTCTTCAGCCACCGAAGTTTCTTCAGTCTTCCTGCTCAGTGTTTGTTTACAAGACGGGAGTTCAGGTGACAGTAAAGGTTACGGAACTGTGATGTACACAACACATCTAGAGAATTGAAACATACACACAACCCTTGCAACACAGCTTGAGAACTGTTACGTACGCACGTTCCTTGCAACACACTGTCCTGGTGGAAGACTCCCGATGTCTTAATAACGGAAATTGTTTATGCTTTAACATGTAATTTTTTTTTTCAAAAAAATAAGCTGTATCCCGCCTCTACAAGCAGTCTATATAACAATGATGCCACGAAACAAGTGGTTTTGAATCATTTACCAAACTGCGACGGGCCAGGATTCGACCCCAAGACACACTGTCCCTCCTCATTGGCTTCTTGAGGCGGGACAATGTGTCGTGGGGTCGAATCCTGGCCTGTCGCAGTTTCGTGGTTTATTGTTATATACAGTGGTGAAGTGGTGAAGCAATGTAAATAAAGAGAGCAAATGAGAGAGTGGGTGAGATGTTATCAACAAATTTTGTTGAAAATAAGAAAAAGTTTTGGAGTGAGATTAACAAGTTAAGGAAGCCTAGAGAACAAATGGATTTGTCAGTTAAAAATAGGAGAGGAGAGCTATTAAATGGAGAGTTAGAGGAATTGGGAAGATGGAGGGAATATTTTGAGGAATTGTTAAATGTTGATGAAGATAGGGAAGCTGTGATTTCGTGTATAGGGCAAGGAGGAATTTCATCTTGTAGGAGTGAGGAAGAGCCAGTTGTGAGTGTGGGGGAAGTTCGTGAGGCAGTAGGTAAAATGAAAGGGGGTAAGGCAGCCGGGATTGATGGGATAAAGTTAGAAATGTTAAAAGCAGGTGGGGATATAGTTTTGGAGTGGTTGGTGCTATTATTTAATAAATGTATGGAAGAGGGTAAGGTACCTAGGGATTGGCAGAGAGCATGCATAGTTCCTTTGTATAAAGGCAAAGGGGATAAAAGAGAGTGCAAAAATTATAGGGGGATAAGTCTGTTGAGTATACCTGGTAAAGTGCATGGTAGAGTTATAATTGAAAGAATTAAGAGTAAGACGGAGAATAGGATAGCAGATGAACAAGGAGGCTTTAGGAAAGGTAGGGGGTGTGTGGACCAGGTGTTTACAGTGAAACATATAAGTGAACAGTATTTAGATAAGGGTAAAGAGATTTCTGTGGCATTTATGGATTTGGAAAAGGCGTATGACAGGGTGGATAGGGGGGCAATGTGGCAGATGTTGCAGGTGTATGGTATAGGAGGTAGGTTACTGAAAGCAGTGAAGAGTTTTTACGAGGATAGTGAGGCTCAAGTTAGAGTATGTAGGAAAGAGGGAAAATTTTTCCCAGTAAAAGTAGGCCTTAGACAAGGATGTGTGATGTCACCGTGGTTGTTTAATATATTTATAGATGGGGTTGTAAGAGAAGTAAATGCGAGGGTCTTGGCAAGAGGCGTGGAGTTAAAAGATAAAGAATCACACACAAAGTGGGAGTTGTCACAGCTGCTCTTTGCTGATGACACTGTGCTCTTGGGAGATTCTGAAGAGAAGTTGCAGAGATTGGTGGATGAATTTGGTAGGGTGTGCAAAAGAAGAAAATTAAAGGTGAATACAGGAAAGAGTAAGGTTATGAGGATAACAAAAAGATTAGGTGATGAAAGATTGAATATCAGATTGGAGGGAGAGAGTATGGAGGAGGTGAACGTATTCAGATATTTGGGAGTGGACGTGTCAGCGGATGGGTCTATGAAAGATGAGGTGAATCATAGAATTGATGAGGGGAAAAGAGTGAGTGGTGCACTTAGGAGTCTGTGGAGACAAAGAACTTTGTCCTTGGAGGCAAAGAGGGGAATGTATGAGAGTATAGTTTTACCAACGCTCTTATATGGGTGTGAAGCGTGGGTGATGAATGTTGCAGCGAGGAGAAGGCTGGAGGCAGTGGAGATGTCATGTCTGAGGGCAATGTGTGGTGTGAATATAATGCAGAGAATTCGTAGTTTGGAAGTTAGGAGGAGGTGCGGGATTACCAAAACTGTTGTCCAGAGGGCTGAGGAAGGGTTGTTGAGGTGGTTCGGACATGTAGAGAGAATGGAGCGAAACAGAATGACTTCAAGAGTGTATCAGTCTGTAGTGGAAGGAAGGCGGGGTAGGGGTCGGCCTAAGGAAGGGTTGGAGGGAGGGGGTAAAGGAGGTTTTGTGTGCGAGGGGCTTGGACTTCCAGCAGGCATGCGTGAGCGTGTTTGATAGGAGTGAATGGAGACAAATGGTTTTTAATACTTGACGTGCTGTTGGAGTGTGAGCAAAGTAACATTTATGAAGGGATTCAGGGAAACCGGCAGGCCGGACTTGAGTCCTGGAGATGGGAAGTACAGTGCCTGCACTCTGAAGGAGGGGTGTTAATGTTGCAGTTTAAAAACTGTAGTGTAAAGCACCCTTCTGGCAAGACAGTGATGGAGTGAATGATGGTGAAAGTTTTTCTTTTTCGGGCCACCCTGCCTTGGTGGGAATCGGCCGGTGTGATAAAAAAAAAAAAAAAAAAAAAAATATATATATACACACACAGAACGGGCGGGTCTCAAACCCACTGCAGGTGAATCCTAAAACTCACAGGCCATTGTGTTAACTATTCTGCCAACTTATTCTAATAAAACTCATCCGATTAGTTATATTTGTGTAGACCCTAGAGAGGTTAGCATGGGTCCTGGCCACAAATGGAAACGAATTTCACACCAGAGTGGCTGTGGTTTGATTTCTGTTGTAGTGTATCATCACTCTTGTGATGAATGGTTTGAAAACCGATAAGTTGACGATTGAGACACTTATGCAACATAAGGGAATCTATATTTAGGAAACTCATCACAATTGTTGGGTTGGTACAGTTATATCTCTTGTCACTGACTGTTGCTTGCTGAAATCTTTGTCTAAGTGATTCTCTTCATTGTACTGTAAGTGTGACTATATCTTTGATGTGTTTCGAGTTTTTTCTACTACCTGGTCAATCAGGCTGTTGGTGTTGAAGGCTCGCCTCCTCGCATATCCATCACAGTCTAGTTGATCTCGCATTTGGTGAAGATTCTTGTAAAGTTTTCTCGTGAAGACGTCTACACTTTTTCCAGCAGTGTTTCTGATATCTTCTGGTAAGATGGTGAATAATCTGGGGCCACGAATGTTGATAGTGTATTCCCTTATTGTGGCCACACATCCCTTCTCTTCTCTGGGTTTATCTTGCACTTCCTCCCTTATCTCTAGCTCCAGTATGTTGTTATGGTAGTGTGAAGATTTAGGACCAAGCCCTCGAGTACTTTCCAGGTATATATTACCATATATATCTCTCTCCTCTGCTCCAGTGAGCACGTTTTCAATATTTTAAGACGTTCCCAATAATTTAAATGCTTTACTGGCTCTATGTGAGCTGTAGACGATCTCTGTATTTGTTCCAGCTCTGATATTTCTCCTGCCATGAACGGGGCCGTCAACACTGAGCAATATTCCAAATGAGGGAGCACTAGCGATTTGAAAAGTGTCACCATGGCATTATTTCCCCTTGTTTTGAAAGTTCTCAATACCCACCCCGTCTTTCTCCTGATTGTCGAGACCTTTGTCTTATGTTCTTTGAAAGAAAGATCAGCTGATATTGTTATTCCCAAGTCTTTCACGTGTTCCTTTCGCTGTATTTGATGATCTTCTTGAGTTTTGTAGACGGTGTTTCTCTTGAGTTCTTCATTCTTTCCATACCTAAGCAGCTGGAACTTATCATCATTGAACGTCATGTTGCTTTCCACTGCCCACTGGAAAACACTTCTTATATTTTTCTGCAGTTTTTCAGTGTCCTCTACCGTAGTGACTTTCATGTTTATTTCAGTGTCATCTGTAAATGATGATACAAAACTGTGACGGGTGTTTTTATCTATATCTGCTATGAGGATGAGAAACAGCAGCAGCGCCAATACAGTGCCCTGGGAAACTCAACTTTTTACCACTGTTTACTTCTACTTTTTTGTGTTTGTGTTAGGAACCCATCGGCCTACTTTCCCCGTAATGCCTTTAGCCCTCATTTTGTGAGGTATCACCCCATGATCGCATTTCTCAAATGCCTTTGTAAAATCTGTGTATATCACATCTGCGTTTTGATTGCATTTCAACACCTTCGTAATTCTGTCATAATGGTTCAGCAGCTGTGACAGGCATGATCATCCCGCTCTAAAACCATGCTGGTTTTGGTTAAGCCGGCTGTGTTGTTCCATGGAATTTGCAATCTGCCGTCTCATAACTCTTTCGAAGATTTTTATGATGCGGGAAGTTAGGGCTACTGGTCCCTTATGTGATGGAACTATGTCTGCACTTCTTAGTCTCTGGTATTGCACCTAGATCTATACTCTTTCTCCAAACAATACTAAGGGCTCATGCTGGTGATACTTTGCACTTTTTTTATAAATAGGGCACTCCATGATCCAGGTGCTGAGTGGGCATGTTATCCATTCCCACCCTTCTGCTGGAGTGAAAAAATACTTCTGCATTTTCTACCTTGCTGTCATTTAGTGGGTTGCTGAACACAGGCTCATACTGTTCTTTTAGGATTTCGCTCATTTCCTGTTCATCGTCAGTATACGAGTCTCCTCTCACCAATGGTCCAGTTCTGGTGGGGCTTTAGGGTGCTCCTGTGTGATTCCCAGGATATATATATCTGATATTCTTGATTTTCTCCCAGTCAATTCTCTGGTTGTTGAGATCAAACTTACTGACATTCGCTTCACTTCCGTTAGTGCTGCAGTTCCCTAAATCCTTAGTTTATACTCGTTTATACTTCTTTGATGTTGTGGTCAGATTATATGGTTTTGGATTTGTTATGTCTCTGATTAGTTCCTCGTTTTTTGTGAATATCAGATCCAGGATATTTTCATTTCCAGTGGGATCAGTTATCTGTTGGTCCAATAAGTACTTTTCACAAAGCCTCATTAGTTCCCTGCTGTGTGCCTGATGAGCCAGGGTGCTTTCGGGAGTAATTTCTGATGAAACATTGTGTTGACCCATCTTCAATTTTACATGTGGGATTTTCTAGCCTATCCAGACAGCTATCTATCTTCCTTAACTGTTCTGTGAATTCCTCAACAGTTGCTGACGTGGTTTATATACTGGGATAATTACCAAATTCCTATTTCCAAAGGTATTATCTATAATTTCTTTGGTATTATTCGTTAATTAAAGCTTTATACTGTAATATTTTTCACATTTAGACATTGCCCAGTTATTATTTCTGAGAATTCAATTAAAGTTTTAACTGTCATTCAGCTTTATATGATACAGGAAGGGTCCCACCTCTTGAAATGTTTACAGTGTAGGGTATTTTATTTATGTTAAAAGATGTTTCTCACGATACGATGTCTATTGGAATATAAAATGCCTGTGAGGGGAAAGTTCGTTAAGAGTGGAAGCATGATTCATTGGTGGGGGTAGTACAAATGGCTGAATCCATGTTGGGTATTGGGCACGCATCGTTACCTCTCTACCCTCCACCACTTTTTTTCACCAGGTCAAAGTTAGTCTGGGATCATCCTAATATACTGGATGTTACTTATCTTCCTGCTCCCACCAAGTCTCTTTGATCTGGGTCACTAGACATCAGCGAGACAAGGCGGGCAACTTGGTTTATGCAACAGATCAGAAACCTAATCTCTAACTGGACACAGCAGTGTGTCTCCTCTTTACCCTTTGTAACTGATCATCTGTTGCTTTCAAAACCCATCAGCCAACCATCATCGGGTACACAGAGCCAGCATCTTCCACCGGTGAAAGATCTGTTGGCCTCTGTACTCTCAGTCTAGAGATGAATTTTAAACAGAAGTCTCGTCCACCAGCGACTCTTGTCTCACACAGACTTCTCGTTCACACACAGTGACTCCTGAGAGCTACTTACCACAACCATCGGCACATCGGTATTCCATCTGTCCATTGTATATACTAGCTTAGCTTTACGGTATTAATGTATCATATTTTCCATTATTTGCTTCAGTTGGGAGAATTTCATGTTTGTTTAACATTTTATATAATTATTTATACATATTTTAAGTAAAAAAAATTTTTCTTGTTATAATTTATTCTATTTTTTCTTTACGTAAGGAGTCTAATATACAGAACTAGCCAGTAATACAGGTTAATAGCACTCTTTTGAGTGTATTGTCAAAAAGAATCTCTATTAGTATTTTATGCATTATGTTTCCATGCTAGCCAGCTATTTTTTTTATAGATCTATAGTCTATTAATGAGCATGACATTTACAGATTTTTCAAAGCAGTTGTTTGGAAGTTTTCACTACCCTTGTATTTGATATATATGGGATATTAGATGTGTATTGTTGCTGTGTTGTGGTTACTAACGTCAGGTGACCTTTGACAGGTATATCAACGGTGTTTCTACACTGACATACCAGAGTATGACACATATTGAAGATGATTATAGTTAGCAAAAATAAGCAAAATATTTACGAACACAGAGTGGTGTAGCCGGTTCTGTGAATCACATGCTAGCCTCTGCTAGCCACCTTAAGTTATGTGGTAGCTGGTTACGGACTGGGCGCGCGGGCGTTGACCCTGCAGCCCCCACCTTCTAGGTAGTGGTCAGAGGTGTCAGAGTGTGATTCTCTGCTAGTTTCCGAAGACTGTAAACACACTTTAAATATATCGTGTTGACCAATATTAAGATGGTTAAGAATGAAATAGCTAGTACCATACTTAATTAAAATTGCTGGTGTGCCCGGCTGTGACAAGCACATGCTGGTCATGCAAAGATATGCATAATCTGTAGGCGAATGTTCTGAGATGTCAGAACATGTTTCCCGGCGTAGGTGAAGGATGAAGTGTCTGACTCACGAGTCGTGTGATATCACCCATTTACTGTGATTTTTTTTAAGGCAACACCGAAGTAGTAATGAAATAACTTTGTGTAACAATCAGCTTTGTGTTCTAATGAACACTCGCCTGATACCCGCATTACTGATACTCCCTTTTTGTATTCTTATCCTGTCACAATTTGCTCTCCTTATGTATTCTTCGCTGTGAACAATCATTTTTTCCCTTCTGACGGGGTGTGCGTGCGTCCCTGCAGCGCCCCCTGCGGTCTCCGGGGACGGGTCGGTGGAGGTCCGTCGTGGAGACAACGTTAAGCTCCAGTGTGAGGCGAGGGGCGACGCCCCCATCTCCCTCACCGTTGCCAAAGACGGCAAATCCCTTGACACCAACGACTACAGGTATGTCTAAATTGATTCTTGCAGGTAAGTATGTTTAAATTGATTCTTGGTGGGTATGTCTTAGTAAATTGATGAAGGTGAGTATGTCTTACAGATTGATGGAGAACGGTATGTTTTAATACACTGATGAATGTGTGTACGTCTTAATGGGGGATACTCTTCATGTATGTAAGAGAACGGAAAATACCCTTGATGTGTGTAAAGGAACGGGAATACCCTTGATGTGTGTAAAGGAACGGGAATACCCTTGATGTGTGTAAAGGAACGGGAATACCCTTGATGTGTGTAAAGGAACGGGAATACCCTTGATGTGTGTAAAGGAACGGGAATACCCTCGATGTGTGTAAAGGAACGGGAATACCCTTGATGTGTGTAAAGGAACGGGAATACCCTTGATGTGTGTAAAGGAACGGGAATACCCTTGATGTGTGTAAAGGTTCGGAGAATACCTTGATGTGAGTAATGTGCGAGTTAGGTAATGGGAGGATTCCCTTGATGTAAGGGAGTGGGAGAATACCCTTAATATAATAGATGCTCTAGAGTTCAAATGGGTATGGAGGAATGCCCAGAAGGGGAATAAGGGCATAGGATGATGCCCTGAGTAAAGGTAAATCAGAATGGCAAAAAGATGAGTAGAAGAATAAACGCACCGAGAAGAGAACGTCTCAGTGTAAATATACACCGAGAGGAGAACGTCTCAATATCGCAACATCACAAACACCAGCAACTTCTCCCAGCAACATCACAAACACCAGCAACTTCTCCCAGCAACATCACAAACACCAGCAACTTCTCCCAGCAACATCACAAACACCAGCAACTTCTCCCAGCAACATCACAAACACCAGCAACTTCTCCCAGCAACATCACAAACACCAACAACTTCTCCCAGCAACATCACAAACACTAGCAACTTCTCCCAGCAACATCACAAACACCAGCAACTTCTCCCAGCAACATCACAAACACCAGCAACTTCTCCCAGCAACATCACAAACACCAACAACTTCTCCCAGCAACATCACAAACACCAACAACTTCTCCCAGCAACATCACAAACACCAACAACTTCTCCCAGCAACATCACAAACACCAGCAACTTCTCCCAGCAACATCACAAACACCAACAACTCCCAGCAACATCACAAACACCAGCAACTTCTCCCAGCAACATCACAAACACCAACAACTTCTCCCAGCAACATCACAAACACCAGCAACATCACAAACACCAGCAACTTCTCCCAGCAACATCACAAACACCAGCAACTTCTCCCAGCAACAACTCCCAGCAACATCACAAACACCAGCAACTTCTCCCAGCAACATCACAAACACCAGCAACTTCTCCCAGCAGCATCACAAACACCAGCAACTTCTCCCAGCAGCATCACAAACACCAGCAACTTCTCCCAGCAACATCACAAACACCAGCAACTTCTCCCAGCAACATCACAAACACCAGCAACTTCTCCCAGCAACATCACAAACACCAGCAACTTCTCCCAGCAACATCACAAACACCAGCAACTTCTCCCAGCAACATCACAAACACCAGCAACTTCTCCCAGCAACATCACAAACACCAGCAACTTCTCCCAGCAACATCACAAACACCAACAACTTCTCCCAGCAACATCACAAACACTAGCAACTTCTCCCAGCAGCATCACAAACACCAGCAACATCACAAACACCAGCAACTTCTCCCAGCAACATCACAAACACCAGCAACTTCTCCCAGCAACATCACAAACACTAGCAACTTCTCCCAGCAGCATCACAAACACCAGCAACATCACAAACACTAGAAACTTCTCCCAGCAGCATCACAAACACCAGCAACTTCTCCCAGCAACATCACAAACACCAGCAACTTCTCCCAGCAACATCACAAACACCAGCAACTTCTCCCAGCAACATCACAAACACCAACAACTTCTCCCAGCAACATCACAAACACCAGCAACTTCTCCCAGCAACATCACAAACACCAACAACTTCTCCCAGCAACATCACAAACACCAGCAACTTCTCCCAGCAACATCACAAACACCAGCAACTTCTCCCAGCAACATCACAAACACCAACAACTTCTCCCAGCAGCATCCTCACAACCACTTACTTTCTTCAACAGTTTTCAGATATCAGCCTCTGGTTCAATTTCCTCTCTCTGTATATTAAGAGACACTCGCCGAATATTTGAAGTCGTGGGAGGGACAACCAGGGGGGTTTATGCAATTCTATTTTTTGTCTCCGCACCCCACACACGCTCTCTCACACACGCTCACACACACACACACACACACACACACACACACACACACACACACACACACACACACACACACACACACACACACACACACACACACACACACACACTTCAGCACATCTATCGAAACAGGGCTACTACCTGAGGAGACAGACACGAATCATTTAACTACAGAACTCACGAAATCGTAATGACACGATTGCAAATAAACTATACCACCGGTGGGGTTTGAACCCGCGGTCAGAGAGTCTCAAAACTCCAGACCGTGGCGTTAGCCACTGGGCCAGCTAGCCACAATATGATTCATCCTACTAGGTGACTAGCTGGCCCAGTGGCTAACGCGACGGTCTGGAGTTTTGAGACTCTGACCGCGGGTTCAAACCCCACCCGTAATATGGTTTCATTTAACTACAGACCAGTGCCACTGACATGTATAGTATGAAAAGTCATTGAGAGGATTATCAGGAGAGTGTGGAACACCTGAAAAGGAATGACCTTATCAACAACAACCAGCACGGTTTCAGGAACGGGAAGTCCTGTGTCAGAAACCTACTGGACATCTATTACAGGGTGACAGCAGTAAGATCAGAGAGAGAGGTGGGTAGATTGCATTTTCTTGGACGGTAAGAAGGCGTTTGACACAAGAGATTAGTGAAAGAACTGAAGGACCAGGCAGGGATAACAGGGAAGGTACTGCAATAGAAGAGGGAATACCTGTCAGGAAGACAAAAGCGAGTCATGGTACGTGGCTCAGATATGTCCCTGTTTGCAGATCATGTGAAGTTGATGAGAAGAATTCATTCGGACGAGGGCCAGGCAGAACTACAAAGGGATCTGGACAGGCTGCAAGCCTGGTCCAACAACTGGCTCCTGGAGTTCAACCCCACCAAGTGCAAAGTCATGAAGACTGGGAAAGGTCAAACAAGACTGCAGACGGAGCACACCCTAGGGGGCCAGAGACTACAAACCTCACATCAACCAAATAACTGCTGCAGCATACGGTCGCCTGGCAAGCCAAAGAACAACATTCCGGCATAATAAAGAATCATTCAGGACCCTGTACACTGTGTACGTTAGGCCCATATTGGAGTAAGCGGCACCAGTTAGGAATTCACACCTAGCGAAGCACGTGCGGAAATTAGAGAAATTCAAAGGTTTGCAACAAGACTAGTTCCGGAGCTAAGGGGCATGTCCTACGACGAGAGGTCAAGGGAAATA
>NC_091348.1:21951863-21982427 GCF_038502225.1 Cherax quadricarinatus
AGACATCTGAAACAGCACAGAGACAAAGATATTACAGAAGTAGCATCGGCAATGGCTACATCAAACACAGACAACAGGTCTGAAGGAAGCATGGAAACTAAACTGTATGCAGAGGTCCTGTCAAACCCACATGGGGCCAAAACAAAGGCAGGGAGCACACTAGGACAGAATGAGAGGTTGGAAGACATTGAAGGAACTAGGACATGTGCAAGGACCTTACCAGATACCTGTGGGGGCCAGGAACAGGTGAGCAGGAAGGACAAACCAAGAAGCATAGGGGCCATAACTAGGGAAGGGACTGAAGGAAGGAACACTCCACGGGAAGGAACTAAAACACAGAGGATGCAATGGGAGTCACAGTGGGAGGTGGAAAGAGAGAGATCCATGTTTGTCTCTGGGCTAGACGAAGCTAAAGGGGAAACTTATGATGAAAGAAAGCAGGAGGAGAAAAAAGCGATTGAAGATATGAAGGTGATAGGCGAGGGGGACATGACCCAGGTGGCAAATTTTCGGAGAATTGGGTGGTTCACGAAGAAAAGGAATCGGCCTCTCAAAGTAATTTTCAAGGCAGAATCAACCCGAACCATGATCCTGCAGGAGAAAGCACGGCTGAGAGGCAAGCAGGAGTTCCGGAGTGTGTACCTCGATCGAGACAGAACGCAGGACGAAAGGAAGACCAAAAAAGAGAGAGTTCAAAAACGAAAGGAGAAATGGGAAGAAATGAAAAAGGAGAGCAGAATAACCCAGGATCAAATGAAAGGAGTCAAAGGACAAGCACACCCCCCAGAAACACCTGCAGAAGGACTTCAGCCACGACACCCCCAAGGCAACTGAACAATCCAAACCAACCTTCACACACCGATCCGTCTGTTTCCACCCCCCGCACCACAGTTATAGTATTAGAACATAAGTTGAAGGTTTGGTACACAAAGGCAGATGGATTAACGAATAAACATGAGGAATGGCAAGAAAGAATCAATGAGAAGTCCCCAGACATCATAGCAGTTACAGAAACAAAACTCACGGAGACAATAACAGATGCAATCTTCCCACCAGGATACCAGATCATGAGGAAAGATAGAAGGGGCAGGGGGAGAGGTGGGGTTGCACTGCTCGTAAAAAACGGATGGAAATTCGAGAAAATGGAAGGCATAGATGAGACGGGAGAAAGAGACTACATAGCAGGTACACTTCAGTCTGGGGAGCACAAAGTGGTCATTGCAGTGATGTATAATCCACCACAGAACTGCAGGACGCCAAGAGAGGAATATGAAGAGAGCAACAGAACAATGGTGGACACACTTCCTGAGGTGGCAAGAAGAGCTCATTCTAGCAGAGCAAAGTTGCTGGTTATGGGGGATTTCAACCACAGGGAGATTGACTGGGAAAACCTGGAGCCACATGGGGGTCCCGAAACATGGAGAGCCAGGATGTTGGACGTGGTGCTGGGAAACCTCATGCACCAACATGTTAAGGACACTACCAGAATGAGAGGGGAGGATGAACCAGCAAGATTGGACCTTGCGTTCAGCCTGGGCAGCTCAGACATTGAGGACATCAAGTATGAGAGTCCCCTAGGAGCTAGCGACCACGTGGTTCTGTGCTTTGAATACATAGTAGAGCTGCAAGTGGAGAGAATAACAGGAGTTGAATGGGAAAAGCCTGACTATAAAAGAGGGGACTACATAGGGTTGAAGAACTTCCTGCGGGAGGTCCAGTGGGATAGAGAACTGGCAGGAAAGCCAGTAAATGAAATGATGGAATATGTAACAACAAAATGCAAGGAGGCAATGGAAAGGTTTATTCCCAAGGGCAACAGTAACAACGGGAAGACCAGAATGAGCCCCTGGTTTACCCGACGGTGTAAGGAGGGAAAAACAAAGTGCAATAGAGAATGGAAAAAGTACAGAAGGCAGAGAACACACGAAAATAGGGAGACCAGTCGCAGAGCCAGGAATGAGTATGCGCAGGTAAGGAGGGAGGCCCAACGACAGTATGAAAATGACATAGCATCGAGAATCAAGACTGACCCGAAACTGTTGTATAGCCACATCAGGAGGAAGACAACAGTCAAAGACCAGGTGATCAGATTAAGGACAGAAGGTGGAGAACTCACAAGAAACGATCAGGAGGTATGTGAGGAGCTGAACAGGAGATTTAAGGAAGTTTTTACAGTAGAGACAGGAAGGGCTGTGGGAAGACAGCACAGAAGGGAACATCAAGAGGGAATATACCAACAAGTGTTGGATGACATACGAACAACTGAGGAGGAGGTGAAGAAGCTCTTAAATGACCTTGACACCTCAAAGGCGATGGGACCGGACAACATCTCCCCATGGGTCCTTAGAGAAGGAGCAGAGATGCTGTGCGTGCCTCTAACCGCAATCTTCAACACATCCCTTGAAACTGGGCAACTACCTGAGAAATGGAAGACAGCTAATGTAGTCCCCATATTTAAGAAAGGAAACAGAAACGAGGCACAAAGCTACAGACCTGTGTCTCTGACATGTATTGTGTGCAAAGTCATGGATAAGATTATCAGGAGGAGAGTGGTCGAACACCTGGAAAGGAACAAGATTATAAATGAAAACCAGCATGGGTTCATGGAAGGCAAATCTTGTATCACAAACCTCCTGGAGTTTTATGACAAGGTAACAGAAGTAAGACACGAGAGAGAGGGGTGGGTAGATTGCGTTTTCCTAGACTGCAGGAAGGCCTTTGACACAGTTCCCCACAAGAGATTAGTGCAGAAGCTGGAGGATCAGGCGCATGTAAAAGGGAGGGCACTGCAATGGATAAGGGAATACCTGACAGGGAGGCAGCAACGAGTCATGGTACTTGAAGAGGTATCACAGTGGGCGCCTGTTACGAGCGGGGTCCCACAGGGGTCAGTTCTAGGACCAGTGCTATTTTTTATATATGTGAACGACATGATGGAAGGAATAGACTCTGAAGTGTCCCTGTTCGCAGATGACGTGAAGTTGATGAGAAGAATTAAATCGGACGAGGATGAGGCAGGACTGCAAAGAGACCTGGACAGGCTGGACATGTGGTCCAGTAACTGGCTTCTCGAATTCAATCCAGCCAAATGCAAAGTCATGAAGATTGGGGAGGGGCAAAGAAGACCGCAGACAGAGTATAGGCTAGGTGGACAAAGACTACAGACCTCACTCAGGGAGAAAGACCTTGGGGTGACCATAACACCGAGCACATCACCGGTGGCACACATCAACCAAATAACTGCTGCAGCATATGGACGCCTGGCAAACCTGAGAATAGCGTTCCGATACCTTAATAAGGAATCGTTCAAGACAATGTACACTGTGTATGTAAGGCCCATACTGGAGTATGCAGCACCAGTCTGGAACTCACACCTGACCAAGCACGTCAAGAAGTTAGAGAAAGTACAAAGGTTTGCAACAAGGCTAGTCCCAGAGCTCAAGGGAATGTCGTACGAGGAAAGGTTAAGGGAAATCGGACTGACGACACTGGAGGACAGAAGGGTCAGGGGAGACATGATAACGACATACAAGATACTGCGGGGAATAGACAAGGTGGACAGAGATAGGATGTTCCAGAGAGGGGACACAGGGACAAGGGGTCACAACTGGAAGCTGAAGACTCAGACGAGTCACAGGGACGTTAGGAAGTATTTCTTCAGTCATAGAGTTGTCAGCAAGTGGAATAGCCTAGCAAGTGAAATAGTGGAGGCAGGACCCATACATAGTTTTAAGAAGAGGTATGACAAAGCTCAGGAAGCAGAGAGAGAGAGGACCCAGTAGCGATCAGTGAAGAGGCGGGGCCAGGAGCTGAGTCTTGACCCCTGCAACCACAATTAGGTGAGTACAATTAGGTGAGTACAGCAAGTGCTGGATACAGCAAGTGCTGGATGAGGTACATATAACCAAGGAGGAGGTGAAGAAGCTGCTATGCGAACTTGACACCTCAAAGGCGGTGGGACCAGAAAACATCTCCCCGTGGGTCCTTGAAGAGGGAGCAGAGACATTGTGTGTGCCATTAACAAAGATCTTCAACACATCATTTGAAACTGGGCAACTCCCCGAGGTATGGAAGATGGCAAATGTAGTCCCAATTTTTAAAAAGGGAGACAGACATGAGGCACTAAACTACAGACCTGTATCACTAACGTGTATAGTATGCAAGGTCATGGGGAAGATCATCAGGAGAGTGGTGGAGCACCTGGAAAGAAACAAGTGTATAATTGACAACCAGCACGGTTTCAGGGAAGGAAAATTCTGTGTCACAAACCTACTAGAGTTTTATGACAAGGTGACAGAAGTGAGACAAGAGAGAGAGGGGTGGATCGACTGCATTTTTTTGGACTGCAAGAAGGTCTTCGACACAGTTCCTCACAAGAGGTTACTGCAAAAGCTAGAGGATCAGGCACACATAACAGGAAAGGCACTGCAATGGATCAGAGAATACCTGACAGGGAGGCAACAACGAGTCATGGTACGTGACGAGGTGTCAGAGTGGGCGCCTGTGACAAGCGGGGTTCCACAGGGGTCAGTCCTAGGACCTGTGCTGTTCTTGGTATATGTGAACGACATAACGGAAGGGATAGACTCAGAAGTGTCCTTGTTTGCAGATGATGTGAAGTTAATGAGAAGAATCAAATCGGATGAGGATCAGGCAGGACTACAAAGAGACCTGGACAGGCTACAAGCCTGGTCCAGCAACTGGCTCCTTGAGTTTAACCCTGCCAAATGCAAAGTCATGAAGATTGGGGAAGGGCAAAGAAGACCGCAGACACAATATAGTCTAGTTGGCCAAAGACTGCAAACCTCACTCAAGGAAAAAGATCTGGGGGTGAGTATAACACCGAGCATATCTCCTGAGGCGCACATCAATCAGATTGCTGCAGCATACGGGCGTCTGCAAACCTACGGATAGTGTTCCGATACCTCAGTATGGAATCGTTCAAGACTCTGTATACCATTTACGTCAGACCCATACTGGAGTATGCAGCACCAGTTTGGAATCCACACCTAGTCAAGCACGTCACGAAATTAGAGAAAGTGCAAAGGTTTGCAACAAGACTAGTCCCAGAGCTAAGGGGATTGTCCTACTAAGAAAGGTTGAGGGAAATCGGCCTGACGACACTGGAGGAAAGGAGGGTCAGGGGAGACATGATAACGACATGTAAAATACTGCGCGGAATAGACAAGGTGGACAAAGACGGGATGTTCCAGAGAAGGGACACAGAAACAAGAGGTCACAATTGGAAGTTGAAGACTCAGATGAATCAAAGGGATGTTAGGAAGTATTTCTTCAGTCATAGAGTAGTCAAGCCGTGGAACAGCCTAGAAAGTGAAGTAGTGGAGGCGGGAACCATACATAGTTTTAAAGCGAGGTATGATAAAGCTCATGGAGCAGGGAGAGAGAGGACCTAGTAGCAATCAGCGAAGAGGCGGGGCCAGGAGCTTTGACTCGACCCCTGCAACCACAAATAGGTGAGTACGTATTATTCTTGGTTGTAAAAATAAGATATTTAATATATTATGGCGGAATAAAGTTGCACAACATCGCAGTGTTTTTTTCTGATGGCAATAATCGTGTAAGCAGAGTTGTTTTATACATCTCTGACAAGGAAACCAGTTGTTGATTGAACAGAATAACTAACATTAAACAACATCAAGTAAGACAAGCAAGATTAACAGACAAATAAGGAAATATAACTTTAAGAAATAAAATAGATCTAAAGGTCTCCTTATTGCAAATAAAGAAGAGAAAGATTTGATGAATCTAGAATTGCCTGAAAAAAAAAGTTAATATTGAGAAAGAAATTAAAAGTTTAGTCTATTATAAGACTAAATTTGAAGATAATTGTGAATGAGTAACTAAATATAAGACAGAATTAGAAGAGCAAGTGCAGTTAGCACAAGATATTTCTCAATATGTCAACGAAAACTTTGAAAAGAAAATAAAATATGAAGAAAGAACATAAATCTAAGATTAAAGATTTATTTGCAAAATTTGCTAAAGACAAAGACTGAACAAAAGGTGATATTAGCTAAATAATTCACTGCTATAACTAATATTAGTCAAGAAATTCAAAAAGGGATTGTAAATCTAATTTGTTAAGGGACGCTGTTAATAGACATGAAGTAGCTATTGTTACTGAATGTTTAGAAAAAGAAATTACCAATAGATAGAATCATAGAGGAGGAACAACACACGAATGAGATGACACAATTGTGGCATCTTGGAAAATTTGAGAAAGACAAGCATAAGCCACTGGAAATAACATTTACGCAGCTTAAGGTTAAGGAAGAACTTTTAAAAATGCTTAGAGGATCAAAGTAATGGAGAGTTATAAGGAGATACAAATTAGACAAGATCTTTCAAAGAAGAATTGGGTAAAAATATAAGATTATTAAACAATTCTGAAAAGGTTGATTAAGGCATTTGATTAAGGATTAGGCATTTTTTTAACAGAGTAAGAAGGTCTTACAAACACACTAAATGGCTTTCAAAGAAACAAACACAACACACATGAAAATCACGTTGAAATTTATGAGCAAGAACGAAAATAATACATTTTTGAAGGTTTTATACACTAATATTAAGTAATCTCAAGAATATTAGAACTTAGGGATATTATACATGAAACTAGATATAGTTGATCTAACTGAAACCAAACTTGAAAAACATATTTTAAAGGAAGTATGTGACGGAAATTACTCCGTGTGATGAAGAGAGAATGTGAGAGAGGAAGAGGTTTGGAAATATTCTTAAGACACTTTAAGTTACGGAAATTGAAATCCAAAATACTGAAAACGTTGAAAATTTAGGAATAAGAGTACAAAATATAATAACACTTGAGATAGAGAAGAGTTTGGTAAGATAAATGAAGAATTGCGTAATATCCTTAGGGAAATACTGATGAAAAGTGACCGTGATAAGGCAAGATTTTAACTAAAAACAAAAACAGAGCAGCCTGTGAGGCTGGAACCGAAAATAAATAGCTAATAGATTTCTTCGCTTTGATGGTAGTTTTTTTTTTTTTTACGCATCAGCATATAAATGAAACTACTAGTGTGGGAAAAGACATTTACGTACAGTCCAAGACATTTATTAAAGGGAACGTACCGTTGCTAGTGACCTCTTCAGTCATAATGTCCTGTACTGTACATAACTGTCTTTCTCCCCATCTGTCCCCATCACCATAACATTTTTCATTAGATTATGGGGGGGGGGACATTAAACTAGACACATCGGTGGCAGAATCTGTAAGTCTGAATGGTTAAATGTTAAGAAAGTGGCTCATTATATATATGAGGCTAAAATTAGAATATGCAGGTGTGGTGCCCACACCTGAAAAAACACGTATTTAAAGAAAAGCTACCAAATATGAATTACGATGAGAGGGTGATAACATCAAAGTTAACAATGTTGACTGATAGAAGGAAAAGAGGAGACATGATAATTACATAAAAGATCTTGAAAGGACTTGAAAGATTTCTTAGTAGCTGCAACGAGGATAACAAAAGGAACGAGTGGAGTGAAAAGAGACTTTTTTTTCTTCTTAAATAAAGTAGTTGACCAGAGAAATCCATTAAAACTGGACTTGGTAAATGCTGCAACTACTGGAAACTTAAAATAAAAATAATAAACAGCATTGAAGACGAGACAACTCTGTCACTATTGCTACAAATAAGTATTTACACACACACACACACACACACACACACACACACACACACACACACACACACACAATGGGGCCAGATAACATCTCCCCATGGGTATTGAGAGAGGGAGCAGAGGCGCTATGTGTACCCCTAACAACAATATTCAATACATCTATCGAAACAGGGAGATTGCCTGAGGCATGGAAGACAGCAAATGTAGTCCCAATCTTTAAAAAAGGAGACAGACATGAAGCATTAAACTACAGACCAGTGTCACTGACATGTATAGTATGCAAAATCATGGAGAAGATTATCAGGAGAAGAGTGGTGGAACACCTAGAAAGGAATGATCTCATCAACAGCAGCCAGCATGGTTTCAGGGACGGGAAATCCTGTGTCACAAACCTACTGGAGTTCTATGACATGGTGACAGCAGTAAGACAAGAGAGAGAGGGGTGGGTGGATTGCATTTTCTTGGACTGCAAGAAGGCGTTTGACACAGTTCCACACAAGAGATTGGTGCAAAAACTGGAGGACCAAGCAGGGATAACAGGGAAGGCACTACAATGGATCAGGGAATACTTGTCAGGAAGACAGCAGCGAGTCATGGTACGTGGCGAGGTGTCAGAGTGGGCACCTGTGACCAGCGGGGTCCCGCAGGGGTCAGTCCTAGGACCAGTGCTGTTTCTGGTATTTGTGAACGACATGACGGAAGGAATAGACTCTGAGGTGTCCCTGTTTGCAGATGACGTGAAGTTGATGAGAAGAATACACTCGATCGAAGACCAGGCAGAACTACAAAGGGATCTGGACAGGCTGCAGAACTGGTCCAGCAATTGGCTCCTGGAGTTCAATCCCACCAAGTGCAAAGTCATGAAGATTGGGGAAGGGCAAAGAAGGCCGCAAACGGAGTACAGTCTAGGGGGTCAGAGACTACAAACCTCACTCAAGGAAAAAGATCTTGGGGTGAGTATAACACCAGGCACATCTCCTGAAGCGCACATCAACCAAATAACTGCTGCAGCATATGGGCGCCTAGCAAACCTCAGAACAGCATTCCGACATCTTAATAAGGAATCGTTCAGGACCCTGTACACCGTATACGTTAGGCCCATATTGGAGTATGCGGCACCAGTTTGGAACCCACACCTAGCCAAGCACGTAAAGAAACTAGAGAAAGTGCAAAGGTTTGCAACAAGACTAGTCCCAGAGCTAAGAGGTATGTCCTACGAGGAGAGGTTAAGGGAAATCAACCTGACGACACTGGAGGACAGGAGAGATAGGGGGGACATGATAACGACATACAAAATACTGAGAGGAATTGACAAGGTGGACAAAAACAGGATGTTCCAGAGATTGGACACAGTAACAAGGGGACACAGTTGGAAGCTAAAGACACAGATGAATCACAGGGATGTTAGGAAGTATTTCTTCAGCCACAGAGTAGTCAGTAAGTGGAATAGTTTGGGAAGCGATGTAGTGGAGGCAGGATCCATACATAGCTTTAAGCAGAGGTACGATAAAGCTCACGGCTCAGGGAGAGTGACCTAGTAGCGATCAGTGAAGGGGCGGGGCCAGGAGCTCGGACTCGACCCCCGCAACCTCAACTAGGTGAGTACAACTAGGTGAGTACACACACACACACACACACACAGTTACTCCTTCGACTGCGTAAAGTAAATAAAAGTTGTGGCTTGTAAAGAGTAAACCACCCGCCTAGTATAGGGTCATTTATATTTAAAATAGGAAAAGAAACCTCTCTAGGACCAGCATGCACCTTCATGCAAATTATGAAGTATAAATTTAAATGGCCAATGTATTATGAGGAAGGACACAAAAACTCATATAAATATATATATATATATATATATATATATATATATATATATATATATATATATATATATATATATATATATATATATATATATATGTCGTGCCGAATATGTAAAACTGGTCAATTAGCAAGAACTCATTTAAAATTAAGTCCTTTCTGAAATTTTCTCTTATACGTTTAAAGATATATTTTTTTCATTAATGTTGATGTAAAAATTTACAGTTTTGCACCAAAAGAATCTTAGAAAACTTACCTAACCTTATAATAACAAGAACAATTTATTTTAGCCTAACCCAACTAAATATATTTTTGATTTGTTTACAATAATTTAATACTAAACAAACACAGTGAAATATATTTTTTTCGTTAGGTTCAGAATGATTTTGGCGAAATTATTGCATACACAAATTTTCACTTGTCCTATATGGCAAGATGAGCGTTGCTATTTAAGCCAAGATAGTAAGTTCTGCCTATTCGGCACGACATATATATATATATATATATATATATATACATATATATATATTTGTGTATATATATATATATATATATATATATATATATATATATATATATATATATATATATATTATGTCGTGCCGAATATGTAAAACTGATCAATTAGGAAGAACTCTTTTAAAACTACGTCCTTTCTAAAATTTTCTCTTATACGTTTAAAGATATATTTTTTTCATTAATGTTGATGTAAAAATTTATAATTTTGCACCAAAAGGAACTTAGAAAACTTACCTAACCTTATTATAACAAGCGCAATTTATTTTATCCTAACCCAACTAAATATATTTTAGATTTGTTTACAATAATTTAATACTAAACAAACACTGTGAAATATATTTTTTTCGTTAGGTTCAGAATGATTTTGGCGAAATTATTGCATACACAAATTTTTACTTGTCCTATATGGCAAGATGAGCGTTGCTATTTAAGCCAAAATTGCAAGTTTTACATATTCGGCCTCTTCTAGGGGGGCTCCTTGGCGTGGTGAAGAGGCTTTTGGTCTGAGGAATTAGACCTGTCGGTCTCCTTCCTCAGACCGAACCTAATTACCCCCCAATCCCCCCTTCCCTCTCCCATCCTCCCCTTTTTCCTTTCCTCCTCCTCCTCCCCACCCGTCCCTTTTGCCCTTGCGTTTTGGCCTTTGGGATTTTTTCCCACAGGCACGCTAGTTCCTAGGTAGGGGAAAGGGTACCGGGGTCCATCCCATTCCGTTGAGGTTCTTGGCGGTGGCGTAGTTTGGCGTGGAATCTGGATTGCCTGGGGATGTCCCGCTCCCTCTCCGGTATCCCAGAGGGTGGCTTTGGATGTGTCTCAGGCGAAGTGTGTATCTCTGGAAGCCACCTTTCGGATTCCGGGGGTGGTGGCCGAAGGAGGTATGCTTTGTGCCGGATATCCGGCCACCATCTCTTTTGTCCACCGAGGTAGCTCGGCAGACGTGAGGTTGCTATCCCGGATTGCTGGTTTCCTGGGATGATGGGTAGGGTATGGCACGGGTTCCATGCTGCATCTGCGCTACTTGAGGTGCTGAGGTCCTCTTGGGCGCGGAGGGAGATTTCTGGCCCTTTCATTCCTCCTAGGAACTATCCCACCCCGTTCCCCCCTTTTTTTATTCTTTTTTTTATTTTTATTTCCTTTTCTTCTTTCTTTTTTTTCTTAAAAACAAAAAGAAAGAAGTAACCTAACCATGGCAGCCCTAGTCCATGAACCTGCTACCCCCGGGCCCCTTCTTGATACTGCACCCCGTTCTGACCCCGCCTCATCTTTGGACCACTCTTCGGACACTCCTCATGCCTCTGTACCTCTTGCTGGTGCTGTTTCCTCACCCGCTTCAGGTACTGAGGTCTCAACTGACTCCTTCGATTTATCTGACCTCCGATCTCGTTTGACTATGCTTCCGGCCTCTACCTCTACGGTGTGGCAATTTTCGAATTGCCGGCCCGTTCCACGTCGGACCAGCTCTGGTCCCACGCCTAAACGCCAATGACAATTACCTGCTGATGATACTTCTCCACCTTCTCGTTCTTCTCAGAAAAAATCAACACGTCCTGCACTCCCTTTCCACGCTCAGTTTCAGAATGCACAATGGACTAAATTCTTCACTTTACGACTGACTTCCTCTACTGCCTATCTTTCCGACCACAGTATTGGCAAGGCACTCCTACGCCATGTTGGTAAAGATATTTCTTTTCATGCTCTGAAGAGTGGTATGTGCATCATTACTGTACAGAATGCTACCCAGGCTCATGATCTTTCTCTTCTTTCCCATATCGATACTGTTCCTGTCACTATTGAAAAACATCATTCCCTCAATTCTTGTAGTGGTACAGTCATTCTGCCCCATACCATAGTTCAACAAAATTTCCAGACATGTGGCAATGACATTCTTGAACAGCTGGAACTCCAAGATCTCCCAATCCTCAAGGTAGACACTTATGTTCTTCCTGCCCGCGGGCGGAGACGATACCCTAGCAATGTAGCTCGTTTAACTTTTGACAACTGTGAACTCCCATCCTCAGTTTATGTAGCAGGACATCGGTTACAAGTTCGAAAGGTGATCCCTACACTGCAACAGTGTAGAAATTGCTGGCGATTTGGCCATCCAGCGAAATATTGCAGATCTATAGCTGAATGCCCAGTCTGTGGTGCCGATGACCATTCTAATACGTCTTGCAATCTACCTCTCTCTTGCCTTAATTGTCATGAGGCTCACCCTTCATACTCTCGCCATTGCCAAGTCTACTTAAATGAGTGGGAAATCCGTTACCTCAAAGAGGCAGAAGGCCTTCCTTATGCCATGGCAGTTTCTCATCTCCCCCTCCAAGGGAGACTACCTCGTGTTTCTTATTCCCATGTTTCAAAACGTCCCCCCACTTCTGGGGTCCCATCTTCTGCAGCCTCCTCTGTGGTTACCTCTCCCATAGTCACTCCTGTATCTAATTCTTTTGCTGTCCTAAGCTCAGACGTCCCTACTTCAACATCTCAGTCTGTTCTCGCTTCTTCGTGTTCTCCCTCACAAGCCTCGGTATCGACGAGATCTCGTACAACACCTCCCAATCGTCCCTCTACTTTTCAGAAGTCAAAAAAAGGTCCTTTAACCCCTCCTTCCCTTCTTCCACCTCATTTTACCTTCCCTCTCTCTGTACCTGGTTCTTCCCATCTCACTGGCTCTGTTACAAGTGTAGAGGTTCACCCTCCTCCTCGTACTATACCTTCCTCCCCTGTTCCCTCCCAAGTTTCTTCCTCTTCTAACACCTACCCAGATTTCTGCCCCTTCTGTCCCCTTCCGCACTTCTTCTCCAGTTCCCTCCACCCTTTCGCCCCCCCCCCTACCTTGGTACAGTCCATTACAGTTCCAATCTTTACTCATCCTCCCCCTACCATCTCCAATATTGTCTCCCATACGACGTCTCTGAATTCCGAAACACTTGGTCTCTGAATATATTGCAGAGACCAAACCATCATTGGACACTGATCCATCCTCTGTTCCTTCTCTCTCCTCTCCTCCATCTGCGCAACTTCTTTCTTCACAGCGCACCGTTCCTTCGCTGCTTGAACGTTTTCCGCTGCCTCTGCATGTGGACTTTTCTAACCCTTCTAGTCTGTAGGAACCCTTACCTGCGGATTTCAGGTATCTTTATCATTGCCAATCATGGTCTATTTACAGTGGAATATATACGGTCTCAGGGGTAATCGGGGTGAGCTTCAGATGTTACTCTCCCAGTTTTCCTCTGTTGGTGTTTGCTTACAGAAACCAAAATTACACTCTGCTGTTATCTATCCATTCTCAGGCTATAATTTATTGCATTCTTTAAATCCTTTTCTTGATGGGACCTTTAATGAAAGTGCCCTTCTTCTACGCACTGATATTCTGTACCATCAGCTATTTGTTCATACTTCGCTGCATTACACAGGAGCCCGTATCCACTTGCATAGGTGGTATACGCTCTGTTCTTTATCTCTCTCTCCTTCTCGGGCATTATCTATTCCAGATATTGCCTTTCTTGTTTCGTCATTACCGCCACCGCTTCTGTTACTTGGCGATTTTAATGCCCATCATTTCCTCTGAGGAGGTCTCACTGTGATTCCTGTGGCATTCAGTTAGAGGCTTTTCTTGCTACACACCCCCTCCATGTTTTAAATACAGGTACTCACACCCATTTTGATCCTCGGACTCACACTCTCTTGCATCGATCTCTCAGTCTGCTCTTCCTCCACCGCATTAGACCTCACCTGGTCTGTTCTCCCGGATTTACATGACAGCGATCATTTCCCAATCATTCTTACTTCCCCTTCATAGTCACCACCACTTCTTATCCCACGCTGGCAATTTGATCAGGCAAATTGGAACCTTTACTCACAACTATCTGTTTTTAGTGAGGTTCCTTCTTCGTCCTCCATTGATGAGCTTCTACACATCTTCTCATCCTCCGTTTTAACCGCAGCTTCTCATTCTATACCCCAAACTTCGGGCAGGCATTCTCAGAAATGCGTGCCTTGGTGGTCTCCTGCTTGTGCTCGTGCAGGACGTTTGAAACGCGCTGCATTGGGCAGGTACCAGTACAATAGAACCACGGAGAGACTTCTTGATTTTAAGCAGAAGCGTGCGATCGCTCGCCATGTCATCTGTGACGCTAAACGCACTTGCTGGCGAGATTATGTCTCCACCATCACCTCTGCTTCCTCTGAGTGCAGTCTGGAAAAATACGAAAACTGAGTGGTAAATATTCTCCTGACCCGGCTCCTGTTCTGCGGGTTGCCGGTGTTGATATAGCAAACCCACTAGATGTTGCCAATTAAATTGGCAATCATCTGATCCGTATTTCTCATTGGCTCCATCTATGCCCCTCATTTCTTTCCTCTAAGTCTGCCAGAGAGTTAGCACCCTTGGACTTTTCTTCTCTCAGAGAAGAACAGTATAATGTGCCTTTTACACTTCAAGAACTGGAGGCAACACTCTCAGCTTGCCGATCATCGGCAGCTGGGCCCGACGACATTCATATTCGTATGCTACAACATTTACATCAGTCAGCCCTTGCAGTCCTATTACGCCTTTACATTCTTATTTGGTCACAAGGAGTTCTTCCACAGCTGTGGAAATCTGCCATTGTTCTCCCTTTCCGCAAACCAGGCACTACGGGACATGAAACCTCCCACTATCGTCCCATTGCTCTTACCAGTGCAGTTTGCAAAGTAATGGAACGCCTAGTAAATAGACGTTTAGTGTGGTATTTAGACACAACAGTCTCTCCACTCGTCAATATGGCTTTCGTAAGGGACGTTCTACCATAGACCCCTTACTACGCTTGGATACGTATGTTCGTAATGCCTTTGCGAATAACCACTCCGTTATTGCCATATTTTTTGACCTTGAGAAGGCGTATGACACAACTTGGAGGTATAATATTTTGGCCCAAGCCCACTCCTTAGGCCTCCGAGGCAATCTACCATCCTTCCTTAAGAACTTTTTAACTGACAGGCATTTCCGTGTTCGGGTTAATAATGTGCTCTCCCCGGACTTTATCCAAGCTGAAGGTGTTCCCCAGGGATGTGTTCTGAGCACAACACTTTTTCTCCTTGCTATAAATGATTTGGCCTCTAGTCTTCCATCAAATATTTGGTCATCACTTAATGTTGATGACTTCGCTATTGCCTGTGCAGGCGCTGACTGTCACCTCATTACAGTTTCTCTCCAGCATGCGGTCAACCGTGTTTCCAATTGGGCCACCACACATGGGTTTAAATTTTCCAGTACCAAAACTCACCGAATTACTTTGACTAGACGCTCTGTCATCTCCAATCATCATTTGTACCTCTATGGCTCCCGTATCCCTGAACGTGATACAGTCAGGTTTCGGGGCCTCCTCTTTGACCGTAGGGTATCCTGGAAACCTCACATTACCTCTCTGAAGGCAACTTGTCACAGCCGGCTGAACCTTCTTAAAACCCTTGCTCATCTTTCATGGGGAGCTGATCGTCGAACTCTCCTTCGCCTACATTCCACCCTCATTTTATCGAAACTTGATTATAGTGATCAGATCTATTCAGCGGCCTCTCCTGCTACTCTCTCTAGCCTTAACCCCATTCATCACCAAGGACTACGTTTGTGCCTTGGTGCTTTTCGCTCTTCCCCTGTCGAGAGCCTCTATGGAGAAGCGAACGTTCCATCCTTATCCGATCGCCGTGATGCCCATTGCCTTCGCTACTATGTACGTTCTCATGATCTCCGCAATCCTTCCATTTATAGAATGGTCACAGATATTAGTAGACATTCTTTATTTGTTCACAGCCCCTGTTTACTCCGTCCCTTCTCTCTTCGCCTGCATTCGCTCTTGTCTTCTCTTCAATTACTACCTTTCTATGTTCATGTAGCATCTCACTTTTCCCTACCCCCCTGGGAAGTTCCAGCTGTTCGAGTATGTTCTTTCTCTCTCCCTTGCTCGAAAGCCCAACTGTCTACGGTCGCTTCCCACTCTCTTTTTCTTGACCACTTCCACTCTCATTCTCATGCCATTGCAGTATACACAGATGGCTCTAAATCCTCTGACGGCGTAGGATTCGCAGCAGTGTTTCCGGACAGCGTCGTACGAGGGCATTTACTATCTTCGGCTAGTATTTTTACTGCTGAATTGTATGCCATCCTTGCAGCACTTATCCGTATTGCATCTATGCCTGTGTCATCATTTGTGATTGTCTCAGACAAATTTCTGTATAGCTTTACAGGCTATACAGAAATTTGTTACACCTCAACCCTTAGTCCTCCGTATCCAACTTTGGCTACGCCGCATCTTTACCAAGCATAAAGATATTGTTTTTTGTTGGGTCCCTGGTCATGTTGACGTACAGGGCAATGAACAGGCAGACACTGCTGTGCGGTCATCAGTACATGACCTATCAGTTTCATATAGAGGTATTCCATTTACGGACTATTTTGCTGCAATAGCTACCCACCTTTACACCCGTTGGCAACAACGTTGGTCTACTCTTCTCGGTAACAAACTTCAATCTATTAAACCGAGTATAGGTTACTGGCCGTCTTCTTGTGACCAGTGTCGAGGTTGGGAGACTACTCTCTCCCGTCTTCGCATTGGCCATACTCGTCTTACTCATGAATATCTCGTGGAGAGGCGCCCTGCTCCTCTCTGTGAGAATTGTCAGGTTCCATTATCAGTCAGCCACATTCTGTTAGACTGCCCACTTTATCAATGAGCACGCAGAATTTACCTCCATCGTTTTCTTCGTTCCGCTGCTCTCTCTTTACCTTCCCTTCTCGCTGATGGACCCACCTTTCATCCGGACTCTCTCATTGACTTTTTGACAACAACTGACTTCACAAACTATGATACCTTCAGCCCTTTCTACCTCAACCTCTTGCTACCCTCTACCCCGCATTATCCCCTGCCCCGCTGTTTTCTGTAACCTACTGATCATCCCTCCCCCCTTCTACCGCCCAATACCCTCGCTTCCTTCCCTTCCCTGCAGCGCTGTATAGCCCTTGTGGCTTAGCGCTTCTTTTTGATTATTATAATAATAATACATATTCGGCGCGACATATATATATACATTTTTTTTTTCAACAAGTCGGTCGTCTCCCACCGAGGCAGGGTGACCCAAAAAAGAAAGAAAATCCCCAAATAGAAAATACTTTCATCATCATTCAACACTTTCACCACACTCACACATTTCGATCACTGCATTTTGCAGAGGTGCTCAGGGACATACAACAGTTTAGAAGCATATACGTATGCTCAAAGATACACAACATATCCCTCCAAGTTGCCAATATCCCAAACCCCTCCTTTAAAGTGCAGGCATTTTACTTCCCATTTCCAGGACTCAAGTCCGACTATATGAAAATAACCGGTTTCCCTGAATCCCTTCACTAAATATTACCCTGCTCACACTCCAACAGATCGTCAGGTCCCAAGTACCATTCGTCTCCATTCACTCCTATCTAACACGCTCACGCACGCTTGCTGGAAGTCCAAGCCCCTTACCCACAAAACCTCCATATATATATATATATATATATATATATATATATATATATATATATATATATATATATATATATATATAAAACTTACGTGAACAACATACAAGCTGCTCCTCACGCAAACATTACCTTTACTCACTCACATTAGTTCACTAGCACACTGCTACCAGTAAAACAAAATATATAAACATTTACGAACAGGGAGGTTCCATGACACGCCTCCTCCTGCCGATCTGTCTACCAGCAGGCAAAAACGCCATACGAGTACTCTCGCAAAACTTAAATAGGCCTCTGCACACTAGGGCCTTACAGGTAAACATGAGAGCACTTAATAAAATAACCTAGAGTATAAACTTACCAAAAAAGAAATCACCCCCACCTACATACATCAACCCCTATCCATGACTTCTCTCCACCGCCGCTCCTACTGACACACAACTCTTCTGTTCCTGTCCTGTCCTGGCTACACTGACCACGAATAACACGTGTCCAGTTTCACAACAAATTTCGGAACCTGACATTATATATAGAGCGTTTTTTAAACACAATATTCACCAATACACCGGTCTGGGTGCAGCTAGCTGGGTGCAGCTAGCTGGGTGCAGCTAGCTGGGTGCAGCTAGTCAAGGAAAAGAATGGGAAATTAACCTTAGGTCTGGGAAAACACAAAATATTCCCAAAATAAGAAAACTGTAACAAACACTGTCACACTAATATCAACAATAATAACAGTAATATAATAATTATAATAGTAATACCATAATTTTATTATGAAAATAAAAATAAAATTAATAATAATAATAAGATAATTTTCATATATAATTGTAATATAAATAATAATAATATAATCGTGAAATGTAATTAGTACACCTCTTGTAACATCAGATATATAAAGTCATTTCCACGTCCTCAACAGATGGCAGTTTAAACAGAAAAACTAATGAAAAACTGACACGTGTCAAGGATTGAATGAAAAACAGTGTCAGGGAAACAATACACTGGTGTGGTGCAACTGGCGTTGACACACACTGAGAAACACAGCCTCGTGATCCGTTAAGTTAATACTCCATCTGCCGGTCATGTTACTAGCTCTCATTCCTATTTCCGGACCAATGAGACACGGGAGTGGAATGTGACACAGCTGTGAGAGGCAGTGTTACTGCTCCACTTGTTGTGTTGACTGGGGGGAGGCAGTGTTACTGCTCCACTTGTTGTGTTGACTGGGGGGAGGCAGTGTTACTGTTCCACTTGTTGTGTTGACTGGGGGGAGGCAGTGTTACTGCTCCACTTGTTGTGTTGACTGGGGGGAGGCAGTGTTACTGCTCCACTTGTAGTGTTGCCTGGGAGAGGCAGTGTTACTGCTCCACTTGTTGTGTTGTCTGGGGAATGCAGTGTTACTGCTCCATTGTTGTGTTGTCTGGGGGAGGCAATGTTACTGCTCCACTTGTTGTGCTGTCTGGGGGAGGCAGTGTTACTGCCCCACTTGTTGTGTTGACTGGGGGAGGCAGTGTTACTGCCCCACTTGTTGTGTTGACTGGGGGAGGCAGTGTTACTGCTCCACTTGTTGTGTTGACTGGGGGAGGCAGTGTTACTGCCCCACTTGTTGTGTTGACTGGGGGAGGCAGTGTTACTGCTTCTCTTGTTGTGTTGACTGGGGGGAGGCAGTGTTACTGTTCCACTTGTTGTGTTGACTGGGGGGAGGCAGTGATACTGCTCCACTTGTTGTGTTGACTGGGGGAGGCAGTGTTACTGCTCCACTTGTTGTGTTGACTGGGGGAGGCAGTGTTACTGCTCCACTTGTTGTGTTGACTGGGGATGCAGTGTTACTGCTCCACTTGTTGTGTTGACTGGGGGGAGGCAGTGTTACTGCTTCTCTTGTTGTGTTGACTGGGGGGAGGCAGTGTTACTGTTCCACTTGTTGTGTTGACTGGGGGAGGCAGTGATACTGCTCCACTTGTTGTGTTGACTGGGGGAGGCAGTGTTACTGCTCCACTTGTTGTGTTGACTGGGGGAGGCAGTGTTATTGTTCCACTTGTTGTGTTGACTGGGGGGAGGCAGTGTTACTGCTTCTCTCGTTGTGTTGACTGGGTGAGGCAGTGTTACTGCTCCACTTGTTGTGTTGACTGGGGATGCAGTGTTACTGCTCCACTTGTTGTGTTGACTGGGGGGAGGCAGTGTTACTGCTCCACTTGTTGTGTTGACTGGGGGGAGGCAGTGTTACTGCTTCTCTCGTTGTGTTCACTGGGGGAGGCAGTGTTACTGCTCCACTTGTTGTGTTGACTGGGGGAGGCAGTGTTACTGCTCCACTTGTTGTGTTGACTGGGGGAGGCAGTGTTATTGTTCCACTTGTTGTGTTGACTGGGGGGAGGCAGTGTTACTGCTTCTCTCGTTGTGTTGACTGGGTGAGGCAGTGTTACTGCTCCACTTGTTGTGTTGACTGGGGGAGGCAGTGTTACTGCTCCACTTGTTGTGTTGACTGGGGGAGGCTGTGTTACTGTTCCACTTGTTGTGTTGACTGGGAGGAGGCAGTGTTACTGCACCACACGTTATGTTGACTGTAAGACGCAGTGTTACTGCTCCACTTGTTGTGTTGACTGGGGGAGGCAGTGTTACTGCTCCACTTGTTGTGTTGACTGGGGGGAGGCAGTGTTACTGCTCCATTTGTGACGACTGTCAGAGGCAGTGTGGTGCTTGACTCGCTACGCTGACTGTGAGATACAGTTTTACAGTTGCATACGTGTTGACTGTATGAAGCAGTGTTGTTGCCCTACTTGTTGTACTAACTTCACGTAGTTAGCGCTGGAGTCATCAGGCGTTCCTAACTTCCTTCAAACTTCACTCAACTTGCTCAGCTCCTCATTATTTTTCTTTTCAATTACGTCTAGACACCTAATAACTCCCTAAACATATATTCTAGAGTACGGCCAGAGATAATATTTCTAGATTAGACTGAATCTAGTTATCCAAACTTAGCAAAATATAACTGCCAAATTACATTAATGCTATTATATAATAAGGGAAAAATGTGTTTTTAAAAAAAACAGAAAAGAAAAATGTGAGAATATCACTCAACTGACATTAAATGTCTCTACTGAAAATATAAATAGTTTATTTATGAAGAATAAATGGCACAATAGCAAGACTGGAACAATACACAAACAACACTCAAATAGTAGGTAGAGTCAGTAGGTGTACATGACAGTAGCCTGGGTAGAGTCAGTAGGTGTACATGACAGTAGCCTGGGTAGAGTCTGTAGGTGTACATGACAGTAGCCTGGGTAGAGTCTGTAGGTGTACATGACAGTAGCCTGGGTAGAGTCAGTAGGTGTTCATGACAGTAGCCTGGGTAGAGTCAGTAGGTATACATGACAGTAGCCTGGGTAGAGTCAGTAGGTGTACATGACAGTAGCCTGGGTAGAGTCAGTAGGTGTACATGAGAGTAGCCTGGGTAGAGTCAGTAGGTGTTCATGACAGTAGCCTGGGTAGAGTCAGTAGGTGTTCATGACAGTAGCCTGGGTAGAGTCAGTAGGTATACATGACAGTAGCCTGGGTAGAGTCAGTAGGTGTACATGACAGTAGCCAGGGTAGAGTCAGTAGGTGTACATGACAGTAGCCAGGGTAGAGTCAGTAGGTGTACATGACAGTAGCCTGGGTAGAGTCTGTAGGTGTACATGACAGTAGCCTGGGTAGAGTCAGTAGGTGTACATGACAGTAGCCTGGGTAGAGTCAGTAGGTGTACATGACAGTAGCCTGGGTAGAGTCAGTAGGTGTACATGACAGTAGCCTGGGTAGAGTCAGTAGGTGTACATGACAGTAGCCTGGGTAGAGTCAGTAGGTGTACATGACAGTAGCCTGGGTAGAGTCAGTAGGTGTACATGACAGTAGCCTGGGTAGAGTCAGTAGGTGTACATGACAGTAGCCTGGGTAGAGTCAGTAGGTGTACATGACAGTAGCCTGGGTAGAGTCAGTAGGTATACATGACAGTAGCCTGGGTAGAGTCAGTAGGTGTACATGACAGTAGCCTGGGTAGAGTCAGTAGGTGTACATGACAGTAGCCTGGGTAGAGTCAGTAGGTGTACATGACAGTAGCCTGGGTAGAGTCAGTAGGTGTACATGAGAGTAGCCTGGGTAGAGTCAGTAGGTGTACATGAGAGTAGCCTGGGTAGAGTCAGTAGGTGTACATGACAGTAGCCTGGGTAGAGTCAGTAGGTGTACATGACAGTAGCCTGGGTAGAGTCAGTAGGTGTACATGACAGTAGCCAGGGTAGAGTCAGTAGGTGTACATGACAGTAGCCTGGGTAGAGTCAGTAGGTGTACATGACATTAGCCTGGGTAGAGTCAGTAGGTGTACATGACAGTAGCCTGGGTAGAGTCAGTAGGTGTTCATGACAGTAGCCTGGGTAGAGTCAGTAGGTGTTCATGACAGTAGCCTGGGTAGAGTCAGTAGGTGTACATGACAGTAGCCTGGGTAGAGTCAGTAGGTGTACATGACAGTAGCCTGGGTAGAGTCAGTAGGTGTACATGACAGTAGCCTGGGTAGAGTCAGTAGGTGTACATGACAGTAGCCTGGGTAGAGTCAGTAGGTGTACATGACAGTAGCCTGGGTAGAGTCAGTAGGTGTACATGACAGTAGCCTGGGTAGAGTCAGTAGGTGTACATGACAGTAGCCTGGGTAGAGTCAGTAGGTGTTCATGACAGTAGCCTGGGTAGAGTCAGTAGGTGTTCATGACAGTAGCCTGGGTAGAGTCAGTAGGTGTACATGACAGTAGCCTGGGTAGAGTCAGTAGGTGTACATGACATTAGCCTGGGTAGAGTCAGTAGGTGTACATGACAGTAGCCTGGGTAGAGTCAGTAGGTGTACATGACAGTAGCCTGGGTAGAGTCAGTAGGTGCACATGACAGTAGCCTGGGTAGAGTCAGTAGGTGTACATGACAGTAGCCTGGGTAGAGTCAGTAGGTGTACATGACAGTAGCCTGGGTAGAGTCAGTAGGTGTACATGACAGTAGCCTGGGTAGAGTCAGTAGGTGTACATGACAGTAGCCTGGGTAGAGTCAGTAGGTGTACATGACAGTAGCCTGGGTAGAGTCAGTAGGTGTACATGACAGTAGCCTGGGTAGAGTCAGTAGGTGTACATGACAGTAGCCTGGGTAGAGTCAGTAGGTGTACATGACAGTAGCCTGGGTAGAGTCAGTAGGTGTACATGACAGTAACCTGGGTAACCGAGGGTAAGTAACGAGGGCAGGTAACGAGGGCAAGTAACGAGGGCAATTAACGAGGGCAGGTAACGAGGGCAGGTAACGAGGGCAAGTAACGAGGGCAAGTAACGAGGGCAAGTAACGAGAGCAGGTAACGAGGGCAAGTAACGAGGGCAAGTAACGAGGGCAGGTAACGAGGGCAAGTAACAAGGGCAGGTAACGAGGGCAAGTAACGAGGGCAAGTAACGAGGGCAGGGAACGAGGGCAAGTAACGAGGGCAGGTAACGAGGGCAAGTAACGAGGGCAGGTAACGAGGGCAGGTAACGAGGGCAAGTAACGAGGGAAGGTAACGAGGGCAGGTAACGAGGGAAAGTATCGAGGGCAGGTAACGAGGGTAAGTAACGAGGGCAAGTAACGAGGGCAGGTAACGAGGGCAAGTAACGAGGAATAGTAACGAGGGCAAGTAACGAGGGCAGGTAACGAGGGCAAGTAACGAGGGCAAGTAGCGAGGGCAAGTAGCGAGGGCAAGTAACGAGGGCAGGTAACGAGGGCAGGTAACGAGGGCTAGTAACGAGGGCACGTAACGAGGGCAGGGAACGAGGGCAAGTAACGAGGGCAGGTAACGAGGGCAGGTAACGAGGGCAAGTAACGAGGGCAGGTAACGAGGGCAAGTAACGAGGGCAGGTAACGAGGGCAGGGAACGAGGGCAAGTAACGAGGGCAGGTAACGAGGGCAAGTAACGAGGGCAAGTAACGAGGGCAAGTAACGAGGGCAAGTAACGAGGGCAAGTGGCGAGGGCAAGTGACGAGGGCAAGTGACGAGGGCAAGTGGCGAGGGCAAGTGGCGAGGGCAAGTGACGAGGGCAAGTGACGAGGGCAAGTGACGAGGGCAAGTGGCGAGGGCAAGTGGCGAGGGCAAGTGGCGAGGGCAAGTGGCGAGGGCAAGTGGCGAGGGCAAGTGACGAGGGCAAGTAACGAGGGCAAGTAGCGAGGGCAAGTAGCGAGGGCAAGTAGCGAGGGCAGGCGACCTACATAAAAGAATATTTGCTTTGTGAATGGAGTATTTAAGTGTCAATTTACCACTTTTCGTCTTGAATAGGCATAGAATTATTTTGCAATAAATAGCCGGATTACGCCTCCTGAAGGAAGGTGCCTTGATGCTGGTCAGGGGCTCTTGATGCTGGTGAGTGGCTCTTGATGCTGGTGAGGGATTCTTGATACTGGTTAGTGGCTCTTGATACTGGTGAGTGGCTCTTGATACTGGTGAGTGGCTCTTGATACTGGTAAGTGGCTCTTGATGCTGGTGAGGCGCTCTTGATACAACGAACTAGACATATCCTCTCCTTCCTTAGATCGAATCTCAGTGTCTCCCATTGGATCTTATCGCTACCGACTGAATAAAATATAATATCCCACAAGAACAATCTTCAGTGTACGACGCATCTTAAGAAATGTTTAACTTCCTTCAGTTATCGTAGATTAAACCTACATGATCACGTAAATTACACATATCTAGGTGTCCTCAAGACTAATTAAAATTTAAAGTTATGTCCCCAAAATAAATGCTCCAAGTCGGACCGAAACGTCGTCGTAAGCTCCTCTCTCCTATGTGCGGGTTATTTGTGTATTATGTGACCGAAGCCTAAAGAACCATTACTTACTTGCTTCTCGACCGAGAAAAAATATCCCCATTTGAGTGTGGGTTTGACCCCAACACCTCTGCACGATTACCTTTTTCCTTAGGATTCTTCCTAATCGCCGTTATCTTCTTAATTTTTGATGTCGAGATTACACTTATCCTTCCATTGGTTTCTTTCTCACCTTCTACAAATATTATTTCTTGGAAGTTCTCGGGACTCTTCTTCCTTCTTCTTGTCCTTTTTGAACGCAAGTTAGTCTTACTTAAACAATAGATTGGATTGTTTTCAGCTTGGGTAGCTCCCAATTTTCCTTATTAAGGAGGAAATTGGGAAATTTTGCAATACTGTTTTCCACGTGACTGGCTTTAACACTGAAACACTGAAGTCTGGAGTATTTTAGGGTGTTAGTCCCTCTGAGATAACACGGTAATGACTCGTCAGTTTGGCTTCAAAACTGGTGTTTCGTAGTGGAAGGTTGCAATTAGTATTTGCTTTAATTTGCCCTTTATTACTGGAGAAATTGGTACTTCTAGTTTCCATGTGATAACTTGTAAATCTGACGCTCATCAGAAGAGGCAGTCACAACGTTAATGTTTAACTGCATAGTAAACTTATGCCACAGTCTGCACATTTCCTTTCGCGTACACTTCTTATCGCGTGCATTGCCTACCGCGTGCATTTATTATGCTTTCCTTATGGCGTGCATTGAGGCACATGGGACTGAGTGGTCTTATGTAACACGGGAACGTCTTTCTCGGATCACGCAGTTACCGAAGTTCAGGAAGAATGGAGGGAGTGTAGGAGGAATGGAGGGAGCGTAGGAGGAATGGAGGGAGCGTAGGAGGAATGAAGGGAGTGTAGGAGGAATGGAGGGAGTGTAGGAGGAATGGGGGGAGTGTAGGAGAAATGGAGGGAGTGTAGGAGGAATGGAGGGAGTGTAAGAAGAATGGAGTGAGGGAAGAATAGATGAAGTATAAGACAATGGAGTAAGAATAATGGAGGGAGCACAGAAGAAACAAAGGGGTGGGTGGGTGAGATGAATGGAGAGAGGGAAGCAATGGAAGAATAAAGGGATGGATGAAAGAGGAAGGATGGTTGGTAGGCAAGAGATGGTTGAGAGGCAGCAGTGTTCTGTCTATATGTTATGTTGGGTCGTGCAGCCAGGGTTACACTAGCGTCTACCGTCATGTGGTATGTTGGGTCGTGTAGCCGGTGGTTACACTAGCGTCTCCCGTCATGTGGTATGTTGGGTCGCGTAGCCGGTGGTTACACTAGCGTCTCCCGTCATGTGGTATGTTGGGTCGTGTAGCCGGGGGTTACACTAGCGTCTCCCGTCATGTGGTATGTTGGGTCGTGCAGCCAGGGTTACACTAGCGTCTCCCGTCATGTGGTATGTTGGGTCGTGTAGCCGGGGGTTACACTAGCGTCTCCCGTCATGTGGTATGTTGGGTCGTGCAGCCGGGGGTTACACTAGCGTCTCCCGTCATGTGGTATGTTGGGTCGTGTAGCCGGGGGTTACACTAGCGTCTCCCGTCATGTGGTATGTTGGGTCGTGCAGCCAGGGTTACACTAGCGTCTCCTGTCATGTGGTATGTTGGGTCGCGTAGCCGGTGGTTACACTAGCGTCTCCCGTCATGTGGTATGTTGGGTCGTGCAGCCGGGGGTTACACTAGCGTCTCCCGTCATGTGGTATGTGAGGCCATTTAATTATCATTAAATTCATGGGAAAGCGCTAAACTCACTGGGTTAATTCAGCTCCTAAGGAATTATAGATAATTCCTATAATCTTAATGGGATACGTCAACCTCATAAGAGATATAAGATGATCTAGCTAATTAGGTACTGCTGAGGGGATACTTCGAAGTGGCTAACTTTTCGCTCTTCCTTCAAGGATTTCGTTAATAGCATAAGAACGCCTCATCTGACCGATTTCAAGTTGTCATTTGTTGGTGTATTTTTGCTAGTAAAACATCACGCAACTGCTAGCGTGTGTTGGTGTCCTTATGTCAGTTACAGAGATGAGGCCAAATTGACTATAGCAAGTTTTTCGATATTTAAGAATAGGCGGTAAAAGTGAGCAACTCGCGTGTTTGTCTGGGAAGGGTAAGTGTGGAATATGAAGACTGTGTGGGTGTGTGGGTGTGTGGGTGTGGATGTATGGAGCGTGGAGGCGGTGGTTTTTATTGAGGGTGTGTGGAATGTGATGGTGATGTGTAAGTGTAGACATGTGAAGTGTAAGAGTGGTGGGGAGTGTGTGTGTGTGTGTGTGTGTGTGTGTGTGTGTGTGTTTATACCAGGCTATTCCTTACAGACTATTCCACTTCCTCTGTGCGTGTGCGTGTGCGTGTGTGTGTGTGTGTGTGTGTACTCAGTTGTACTCATCTAGTTGAGGTTGCAGGGGTCGAGTCTAAACTCCTGGCCCCGCCTCTTCACTGGTCGCAATTGGTCACTCTCCCTGTGTGTGTGTGTGTGTGTGTGTGTGTGTGTGTGTGTGTGTGTGTGTGTTTATACCAGGCTATTTCTTCTACGGAGCTACTGTACCGGCCATCATAATTATCCCAGGAAGTAAAAAGAGACGCTATTAGGGAGATTACATCCAATAGGGAGATTACATCCAATAGGGAGATTACATCCAATAGGGAGATTACATCCAATAGAGAGATTACATCCAATAGGGAGATTACATCCAATAGGAATTTTCCTACATTGTGAGTGATGACCTCAGTACACAATACGCTACATAGCCCTAGCGAATGATTTCATTAAACTCAACTAACGAAACATCATCTTCAAGAGTTTTACCCAAGGTTAGCTCCAAACGATCACGCATTATTTAAGCAGAAATTCGGTGATTTGAAGAGACTCAGGCTGGATGGAAATGAATCCATTCAGCAGACTTCAGTTACCATACAAGCCTCAATTGTGATTGCTGTGCATGTAGACAATGATAAGAGGGTCCATTCAAATAGAGAAACCCTGGGCATGTTATGTACCCTTGACAGTGTAAAATTTGTCCTCATCGTTGATGCATTTAACAAACTGAATTATATCCCGCTGTCACCTAACACTGTCAGGTCATTGACAGATGATATGGCTCTCAACATTTAAGATCAAGTGATTGCCAAGAAAAAAATCATCAAAGATCTTTACCATTCAGTTAGATGAGACAACTGACATGACAAATCTTTCTCAGCTTTGTTTAATCGGCCATTGACCACAACAAGAGGAGAAGATGTGAAAGAAATCATTTTAGCTTTTTGATAAAAAACGTAATCGGAGTGTGTAGAGACGGTCTCACGGCAAATATGGAGCCTCGACCTGGATTCTTGGCACTTGATAAACGAAAAATCCCACAGTGGTTGGGATCCAGTGCATGATTCACAGAGAAGCACTTGCTTCAAAGACACTACCAGCAGCCCTGCTTGGTCACTTGGAGACCATCATCAAAAGGGGTCATTTCATCAACGTGTCCGACCTGAATATGTACCTTTTCAGGGAACTGTGTGAATGAAAATACAAATGCTTAACACCAAATTCTGTTGTGCCACACTCAAGTCCCTAAGTTGTCATAGGGCAACATTCCCATTTGGTTCTTTGAGCTTAATGAAGAAGTAAAGACTCCCAAACAATCACTTTAAAAACATACTATTCACGAAGATAAATAAATCAGAACTTCAGGCTCAATTAGCGTTCTTGGCAGACATCCTCGAAGATCTAAATTAGATAAATAGAAACTGCAGGATCGTTAGAGCAGCGTCATCCTCCATGCAGACAATATCAATGCAGACAATATCAATGCATACATTATTAAAACTGCAGCTCTTGGGAATTCAGAGTCAAGAGGGAAGTGCAACCCAATTTCACTAACTTTCTGAAGTTAACAGAGATGTCATCAACCAAATACTTACGTTAGAAATCACAGAGCACCTTAACTCAATCACTGATGAGTTCCAGCGATGCTTTCCAGACAGGCATACTAACCAAATTCACAGACTACGTCTGTACAGAGTTCCAGGAAGAGTTGAAAATGTCTCATTAATCCTGGAAGCTCTTTGTGTGTTGATCACACTTCAACATGTCTGTGTGAGAGTCTAAACAACCTCCTGGTTGAGTGTGATCGAAGATGCAGAGATCACAGTGAACTGTGTCAGTCAGATACATATCCAGTGCAGGAAACAATACTAATTAAGATCCGTTTTCAAAGGGGATAAGCCAGTGGGAGGCCTCTGTCAGAACACCGAAAACTCTAGTGGTGGGTCATCATATGACTAAGACCCCTCGTCAGGAAGCACTTGTCTTGTTTCCTGACAAATCTTACCTAACCTAACTATTGCAACAAAGGTGCTGACACAGGAGCTTTAATTTTATTCTGAGTTAATTCTCATTTTCTTAGTCATATATTTGTTTCATATTCGTTTGGATGTTATTATTCGGTAATATAATCGTATTTGTCATTTTCTTTTAAATTTAGCTTTGAGTAAATATATGAAAACACGATGGTAAAGAGTAAAGTTCCAGCGGGAGGGAAAGCATTATAGATTTTCTGGCGAAAGTGTGGAATGACCTGGAAAACGTAGGGAGCATCTGATATAGACCGTCTCTGATTGTGGCTTCCGTGCCATAACTTCAGGAACTCTTCCGATCGATTTCAAGATTTCAGCACGTCTATATGCTTCTTAGAGAAAAAAGGTTCAGTTTGTTTGAATAGTATGTTCAAATTTATCAGTTCTATTTTTAAAGGATTGATATATATTCTATCTTTCAACACACCGGCCGTATCCCACCGAGGCAGGGTGGCCCAAAAGAAAAAACGAAAGTTTCTCCTTTCACATTTAGTAATATATACAGGAGAAGAGGTTACTAGTCCCTTGCTCCTGGCATTTTAGTCGCCTCTTACAACACGCATGGCTTACGGAGGAAGAATTCTGTTCCACTTCCCCATGGAGATAAGAGGAAATAAACAAGAATAAGAACTAGAAAGAAAATAGAAGAAAACCCAGAGGGGTGTGTATATATATGCTTGTACATGCATCTGTAGTGTGACCTAAGTGTAAGTAGAAGTAGCAAGACGTACCTGAAATCTTGCATGTTCATGAGACAGAAAAAGGGCACCGGCAATCAAACCATCATGTAAAACAATTACAGGCTTTCGTTTTACACTCACTTGGCAGGACGGTAGTACCTCCCTGGGCGGTTGCTGTCTACCAACCTACTACCTAGGATTTATATATATATATTTATATATATATATATATTATATTTATATATATATATATATATATATATACCTAAAGTCAGTGCCGGATCAGCCGGGCTGTGGCTCGTACGTTGGACTGCGTGCGGCCAGCAGTAACAGCCTAGTTGATCAGGCCCTGATCCATCGGGAGGCCTGGTCATGGAACGGGCCGCGGGGGCGTTGACCCCCGGAACAACCTCCAAGTAACCTCCAGGTATATATATATATATATATATATATATATATATATAGTGCCGAATAGGTAAAACTTTCGATTTTGGCATAAATAGCAACGCTCTTCTTGCCGAATAAGGCAAGCGAGAATTTGTGTATGCAATAATTTTACAAAAATCATTCTGAACCTAACGAAAAAAAATATATTTCATTGTGTTTGTTTATTATTAAATTTTAAACTTATCTAAAATATATTTAGGTTAAATTAAATTGTGCTTGTTATGATAAGGTTAGGTAAGTTTTCTAAGGTTCTTTTGGAACAAAATTATTAAGTTTTACATTAACATAAAGGAAAAAATAAATCTTTGAACGTATAAGAGAAAATTTTAGAAAGGACTTAATTTTAAATGAGTTCTTGTTAATTGACCAGCTTTACCTGTTCGGCACGACATTCACACACACACACACACACACACACACACACACACACACACACACACACACACACACACACACAGAAAGTACAAAGGTTTGCAACAAGGCTAGTCCCAGAGCTCAGGGGAATGTACGAGGAAAGGTTGAGGGAGATCGGGCTGACGACACTGGAGGACAGAAGGGTCAGGGGAGACATGATAACGACATACAAGATACTGCGGGGAATAGACAAGGTGGACAGAGATAGGATGTTCCAGAGAGGGGACACAGGGACAAGGGGTCACAACTTGAAGCTGAAGACTCAGAGGAGTCACAGGGACGTTAGGAAGTATTTCTTCAGTCATAGAGTTGTCAGGAAGTGAAACAGCCTAGCAAGTGACG